>NW_009611333.1:45203-62095 GCF_000690535.1 Cariama cristata
TACCAAAAAAAAAAAAAAAAAGCATTACAGTAAAATGGCTAAGAAACAAGAAAATGTCATATACCCTAGAGACTGAGTTTGTAGAACTTGAGGTGTGACACACGAACTGAGTGGAATTCTGCTTTTATGATGACTAAACTGATTTTAAAAAAAAAAAAAAAAAAAAAGACAATCCAGTAGTTTCAAATGGTTGCAATTAATGTCTTGCTTTTTTCCTGTTTTTTTTTTTTTTCCTTTGTCTCCAGTGGTCAGGAGCCCATTAGTAGGTCTACTCCTTAGATCAGAAAATATTAAGTCCACAACAAACAGGAAAGAAAGCAGTTCAACAAAACATTCTGTATGCATGAAGGCAAGTAAATTACTTACTTCACATGGAAAGAATCACTAAGAACTTCTGTTCTCTGCAGCTACTAGATGCCTTCATTTACATTGTTTCCTAACAGAACTAGAGATCATATGATAATACTCATTTTAACACAAGAGCTGTACCGTAACTTTGAATTTTCACAGTTCTGCTCAGTGGTCACTGAACGATTCGTAAAAGCAATGCCACCCCAAACTTAAGAGATTTAAAAACACTGCATACAAACAGAAGAAAAAATGAAATTTGGCTTACAAAATTCTAATATTTAAAATAGACTACCACTACGTAAATTTTTAAGGGACGACCAGCCAGTATTAAATAAATACCAACAGGAAGCCAAGGTCATCCTGATATTGGAAAAATCCAAGTCTGAATATCTAAACTGCTATTTAAACATCTATTCTTCAGAGTCCTACTGTACCTACCTATGATGTAACCAGATTAATTTAATATTAGAAATTTTTAACTTAAGAACCATAAATGTGGCTAAAGAAATGTTGGTGAAGTATCTATATTCTTTACGCTAATGTTGCCTCAAGAAATCCAGTACTTGGAGTGCTTAATTCAATCCTGAATTAATATACAAGTGTAAATTTTAGAAGGTGATTTCTAAACTGGTTATCCTGCTCAACTATGCAAAAGCAGCAATTCCACCGCTTCCTTCCACACTACCAAGAAATTGAAGAAGCAGAAGAAAAGCAAGTTTGGTACTGATTCCTCTTACTTTCATTTGTTATAAAGATAAGAGAAGTATCTACTATCAGTAAGATAATAAACGTGACACCTTGTGATAAGACTGAAAGAAGTTTGTTTTGAAGCTCATAGTCTACACATCAACGGAAAATCAGTGTTCAAACATAATTAAAGAATCTTGCAGGAGCTACCCATATTTCATAAAAGCTAGAGTCAAGTTCACTGATGCAGAAACACTAGATGACTCAAGGTCCCAGTTGCTATTCAGGTAAGTAAACAGGCTTAAGTTTTGCCTTATCAGCAGAACAGACAGGCAAATAATCAGATTTAATAACTTGATCAACAAACTCCCCAAATGAGGTAATCAAATCAGCAAAAAACCACGATTTTTTTCCTAAAGTAAGTTCAGAGAAACTGGTTCCCTAAGATTCCCCCTGCATAAATGTATTACAGATTGAATTAGATACACACTAAGATGATGCACAAATATAGCAAGTTTTCAGATAATGTTTTGAACAGCCATAATTATCTATGTGGTTGACATTTCTATTTCAAATTATATACAAGAGACTTTAGGGCAAGAATTTCCATTCTCTTAGAGGAGAGAAGAAAATGCTGAGTTAAAAAAATTCTGACTCAGAATTCTGAAGAATTCCTCTTTTTCTTTTTTAAGCATTTTAATTTCAGCACAAAGCAGTTGCTATTCAAGCATACTACCAGCCTGGCATTTCTTGCTCTTGTAAAAGTTGATTGCTGGTCAGCCAAAACGTGCTGCTTCAACAAGCAAGTTCCATTAACAAGCACATACAAAAAAAAAAGAAGCATTTCTTACTTCTCAATATAATTCTCAATTTCTAAAAACAATCACACACACAGAGTCTCTCCCTTTAAGAATCTAACTCAAAGAATACCATCAAAATAAGTAAGCCAAACATGTAGACAAGATCATCTAATGTGAAAAAGAACTCCCAAAATTGTTAAGGTATGCAAGCAGAGTCCTGCAAGACTGAGTAACATACGTGAACATTTTTTCCTTCTTATAATTCTCAGTTAACAGATTAAGAGATATCTCCAGGGAAAGGGAAAAAAATCTTACTCACGGTCTTTTTAAAAGGGGCAAACATTTGCCAAAGACTCAGGAGAACAGTTGATCAGTACTTTTGCCATGAATAGTTCAGATTTGTAAATCTACTGAATGGCTGGCCAGTTCCTCTCCACTGCAGTACATAAAGATTAAGTTTTGTCTGCTTGTTCCAATCTGGGGCATTCGTCTGCAGACTCCTCTACCAATGTGTAGGAGGAACCTTTCTTACAAAACTTTCTTAAAGATGCTCAAATGCAGTTAAATCATAAAATTACTGGACAGGCCAAAGGGAAAAATAAAACGAATGCTCATATGGACAGAGTGAACAGTGAATGCATATGCCACTGTTCCTTAGAAAGAAGCTCAAAAACAGGAACAGACAGATCACCCAAAACAATTGCTATACCAAGGTCAAGGATTGTACAAGACACCACAAACTCCAAAATGTTTTGATAGAACTGCAGAATGGGCAGCTCTTTACTCTGCCTGTAAGACAGAATCGTCTCAATTCAAGCCAGCAGCATTCTCCAAAGGCATTCACATTCTCTCTCTCCACAAACACACCCAAAATAATTCTGAATATCAACATGCAGTCCACACAATTTTCCTGCTAAAGTCTATCATCAGCTTATCTTAAGTGAGTGACAGCTATCAAGGTTTGTAGTGAATAAATGAAAACAAGACTATATAAGCCGACATAATGAAAACCCAGGTAGCCCAGCAGTCCTGGTCTCTTCTTGAAACAACAGTTTTTACAGCATTGATGTTTATTTAAATCCAACGTTTGGGTAGACAGGTATGAACCGTTGTGCACTGTGAGAAAGCTTTTCCAAAAACTTATTCAAAAAACTCAAAAAAATCAACTCTTGAGATGTTTGGATAAGGCAGGGAATGGAAGAAAATAGCCATAACTTATATCCAAAATGGAACAGGTCCTCACTACTTCTAGGAGGATCTCATAATGAAGAATCTGGGGAAAACTGCAACAGATCACACATGTACTTCACCTTTAAGATTATTCAAGAAACAGCCTGTATAATACCTTCAGTGATCTTCCCTGAGAAAATACTTCCCCTGAACTGAGATTCAGGAAAAACTCTCATAGGTTGCTTAGAGCCACAGGGATATACCTTTTCATAATGGCTTTTGAGGCACTGCATCTCATTATAATTAATGAGAAAGGTCTAATGGGTCAGGATCAGCTCAGACATTCCTCACAGGCCACCCTGGACTGAGACAAAAAGAAAGAGATAATACCTATGCAAGGCAATTCAGAAGAAAAAACAAGAACAGCAGCACAAGCTCAGCTTATATTCTCCAAAAGAAATGCAACAAGAGGTTCAGCAGAAAAGCAGCAGATAGGTACACTTTCAGAGAGCAGCACAAGTTTTCTCCACGTCAAAAGCCATGCTACCACAGAATGGAGAGGACTGGAAAACTTTCTTTAATGTTAGATAATTACGCCAAATCCAGGTATTATTAGGTAAAGAATTCATCTTAGACTTTTTGTGAAAAGCCAGAGAACCATCTAGCTGCCACAGTCACCTCTTTCCCAGTTGCTGTAACTGGAACATTATAATCCTATGCAGTTGGACTGTAACAGAACAGCTGATAATGTATCAGACCACATCATGCGCTGCTACCTCTTCAAGGTCCTCAAGGCACTCAGGACTGATGATTCCACTACTGGCACGCAGGGAAGAACTCTACCTATCAAAACCAATCAATCTGAGTATAAAATCCTGTAATTTGAGCTTCTGTCAATTATAAACTCTTGTTTATAATCATACCAACTTGAAAGGCCAGTCTATGTGTTGTTCACTAATTAGAAGTTACTCTAGGCTGAAACCAAGCAGAAGAAATTTGATCACACCCACTCCCAAGAGTGAGAGAACATGTAAATGCTGCATCTGTTGAAATCCTATGTTTGTTGAGCGGGCTGCCTTTAGAGTTTTTCCATTAAAGTAAATGCAGAACAGAAGAACATTTAGCAAGGCTATAGCTACAGCTATAAAGACATCATTTTACTTGCATGTCTTACCTATGTGTCAGAAAAGAAAGCCAAGAACTCAACAGAAACTGCCACTATAGAGTCCAGATATCTGAAAGGGACATTTTATGACTGGAGAAGTTATTTCACAACATTTATGGCTGCTCTCTTGGACTTCGGAATAAGGTTGTGTGGCAAGCATCACAGACCACTGTAATCATCTTATTTCAGAGAATATAGGCAGTGTGTATCTATGCTTGGACACATGTGGTGAGCGAAACATCACGCAATGGTCTACTGAACGAAGAACACTAAAGAGGTATCTCAGCTAGCCCCAGACCCCGAACCAGTACAATTATATCACCACAGAGATGGCTGCAAAGAAATCTTGACTGTTCGGAGGGCTAACCAGCCTGGCATTTGAGCCTGTATCTCTGCTTTGCATTATGTAAGCCTTTGTGAGAATACATTAGTAGTCGTAACTTAACAATAAAAAAGTGATTCTGTTATTCCTTCTGCATGACTATGACAGATACACCATAACTAAGGATTAGACGCTATTTAGAAAGTCACAAAAAGGTACTGTTTTAAAAGAAGCTGTGATTACTCAGAGCAGAAACTAATTATAACATTTTAACTATATTACACAGATGTGCCTACTTCAATAGGATAGTATGTAAGACAGGCACCACAGAGCCTATATAAATTTCATGTCCTGAAATGGACATTTCACATACCGGAACAGACATGTTTGCAAAGGACTCAGCATTTCAACATGATCATTCATACCAGTATAAAGGCAGAAGACCATTTGAAAGCAAAATTTCTCAGATAACCACAGTCCTTGAGAACAAATGCTTTTCTTTTGCACTATCAGCTGAAGTTGACTACCCTGCAACCTGTACAGTTTGCACAAACACAGTGACTCTGACCGCGTACTGCTGAGCTCCAATCCCTGCCACCACAATTCCTATCCCTAAAACAGAATAAAAAATACAAATGCCTAGTTCATGATACTCTAAATCTACCCCACATCTAACAGTCACTAAGACAGAAATACAGAACAGAGCAGCTATCTCATAATTAGCAAGTCAAATGCAAACTAAAAATTAATAATTTTAAAAAAACTAAAAGGAAAAAAAAGGAGAAGTCCCATGGAGACACTGCACCCGTACAAACTTGAGTTGCATTGGTCAGAACCGTTACATGAGCTTTGGCTGGAAGCTCCTGTACTGACAGCGCTTGCAAAGAATCCAACCGAAATGACTTCAGCACCTGCAAAAAAAGCTATAGGTGCAGCTGTTCTTCACAAACTGAACTACATGTGCTTTCACAGGACAAAACCCATTGTGCTGAGGGAATCACAAGGCTGCTCTAAGACTGAAAATAAGAGGCCCTACCCTGCTGCACATGCAGCAGTTCAGAGAGAATATCTGGGAGTTTTCTGAGGCATGTCCCTTTACAATAAAGCCATTTCAGTCATCTTCCACTGCTTACTTGAAGAGGAATCCACATCTCCCCAATTTTTCTCACCCAGTTAATACTGTATACGTAAGATTTATTTTCCAAAGCTTAAATATGACAGTGTGAGTTATATAGTCCTCAGTTAGTCACTCTTGAAGGGGGAGGGAGGAGGGCTGGGAAGGATCACAGCTAAGTTTTCCTCTATGAACTTTCAAACTTAGTTATCTGAGCTTTTACAAAAGTTAAACTATTTTCTACTAATAAATTTTATGGGCATATGAACCTGAGGATATAGTACTGTTATATGATAAAACTGCTCTTTCTTCAGTTTACATGTTAAAGTCTTGGTCTCACAGTTCTCTTTCCTATTTAACTAATTTTTTCTTCATACACAAATTTCCACAACTTGAATTTTAGACACTTAGTTTGGCTAATGATTAAAAAAATAAGGTCAGAAAATTTAAAAAATTGTTCCTACAGGAATGTTGCACAGCTTAGTAAGCAGTAACACAAATACAAACTAAACTGAAAATGTTTTGCATTCAATAACTTTACTACTACATGTTGCTGGTGAACTTTGAAACTTAATGACACTTGTGTGCAGTAGTCACACAGCATTACCCTACTGTAACTGAACTATACTCTGCATATTTTAATGCACTTAAAAAAATTGGGTTTGAATGACCCACGGTTATTTCTTAGGGATGATAGAAGAGCAGTTGTAATTATACTAGAACCTGCATTGTCATCATTTGTTAAACAGGCATACCAGCCAGATGAACATTTAATACAGAGTTAGTGTAGTACAGAGGACCAAATCCTCATTTCTCCTCCTATCTTCAGGTTATGGATGAAGTTTTCACTTCAGAACAAACACAACAAAACACATCCTCTTCCCCCTAAAATACACACATGAAAAACTAAATATCTATTACTAGAATATAAATTTAAATATCAGGTCCCTCTACTGGGTTAACATGGGATGGCAGGGAGAACAAACACCCCACATTCAACTGGATGTTGGAAGCTAGCAGGTACATCACAACTGCTGTCACCAAAGTGTCTCATGTCA
The DNA here is from genome assembly GCF_000690535.1 of Cariama cristata. NCBI lineage: Eukaryota > Metazoa > Chordata > Aves > Cariamiformes > Cariamidae > Cariama > Cariama cristata. Next base: position 51,871 of record NW_009611333.1, read on the forward strand.
CCAGCACATGCTAGCCAAATGCAGAAGAGCTGGCAATGATCCCAGTTCAGAGTGATAGGCCGAAAGCATTTACAGAGATAAAACCATAGAGTAAAGACCTAAAATGTATCTTACGTGTGCTGAGGCCTCTTTTCCACTGCTCTGTTCTTCTCTCAATACAAAAAAGAAAACTACATTTTGGACTTTAAATACATAAGTGCTAATGATGAAAAGGCAAGAATAAAAATTATGATCAGAGAGTCAGCAGAAGTGTAGGTATCATTCTGAAGACTTTTTCTATCCCTCCACATAAAAGATTACCTGAATGGAACTATTTCAAATCAGTCTACAAATCATTAGTCTTCCAGAATGAAACCCTCCCTCTTATAAATTGAAAAATCAAAAGGAAAAATCTCATGCTGGTCACGGAAGAACACAGTTTGCAGTACAACAGCTACTTAATTCTGAGAGTTAGGAAAAGATTACCTTTTAAAAAAAACTTTTTTAGGATTTTTGCTTTTGAGGGTCAGAAAAAAATGTCAATTTCCAAAAATGAGTTGAAAGAAGTAGATCAAAAGCAACAGAAGATACTTGATATGGAAAGTATGCATACTAAATGCATTTAGACCTTCATGCTGCATGGCTTATAAACAAAGCCTTTATCTCACAGACTAGCTGCTGGGTTTGGTTTTAGGTTTTTTTTTTTTTAATAAAGGCTCCATCCCTTCAAAAAGAACAGTCTACAGGCCAAAAAAACATGAACTTGTTATATTTGGAAACAGCTATGCTTACAAATAGTATATAAAAGATACAACACAGAACACTGATTTTAATACTGTACAAATAAAGATCAATGAAATAACGTTTCACATAAAATGTATTTTAAGGCAATGCCTTCCGCTTCATACAGATTATACTATCTTAATGCAATATTTACTGTATCACAAACTGGTTTGAGAACACACGTATCTAAAAATATACTTCTAATTAGCATTTAAAGAACAATCAGAAATCTTAAAAGTACCCAGTTGGTTTAACATTAGGAAACTAAGAGCAAGTCATTCTGATGAAAGATCAATCTAGTCTGAAGTCAAAAGGCTGTCTCACAATGTTCAGATCTCCCCAAAAGTAAAAAAGATTTGCCAGTAACTTCATGGGGGTTTTGCCTTAATTTAGTCTTTATTTCAAAATAAGAAAAATCAGTAATAAAATGCAAATGATGAAATCATAGATACGCAACAGAAACATTCTGCACTTTAATTACCATCACAGTCTTTAAATCCATACCAATTTTATGAGGTTTTCCTTAATAGACCAAAAGCACCTAAAAGGTCATCTACCTCAGAAAAAAATATCAGTGGTTTCCAAACATTTGGAACAGAGACCACTGATAGGTCTCAAATCTTAAAAAAACAAGCCAAACAAACCTAACACACCTAAATAATGAATATATTATATAGCATGTTTCAACAGATTCCTCTAGTAATTTTTGACCATGTAGACACCAAATTTATGTGTAAATCAGTTTGAGAATCATATTCTTTAGAAAGTTTGTAAGCAAGAAACATCTTTGTTTTGGGGAGGGGGGGAGTAAATCTACCACTGAAGTCCTCACTTGTCTTCTGATATGACAGACCTAAACTAACTAGCCAGAAAAACCCCAAACTATTTCTATGACTATCCTGTTGTATCACAGTAATCAAGGAAAATGTCCAAACCCAATTCATACTGTCTTTGTATTCTCTCCTCCATCAGTCAATGCTGGGGAAAAATCCCAAAGAGACTCCTCCCTTCTGCCCTCTTAAACTCTCCCACCAGCAATATCCTTGCTGCAAAAATAAAAGGGGGAGAGAGGGAAATAAAAAAAAATAAAGAAGTGCGCACACTAAGAATGAAGGACTGCTTAAGAACACCTACATCTTAAGCTTTTAGACTCATTTCCAAAAGCAGCACGTATGGCTTAAATAAGAATTGTGCTATAAATGCCAACAAGAATTAAGTTAACTTCAGTACTTGAGTATTTTTTAAAAAAACGTTTAAAGTGTGTATATTTAGGAAGCGTTACAGTAATTCTTGATAGGTATGTATAACATATGTAACATATGGAAGATCTTGGTACCACAGTGCAATTTACCATAACAAAATTCTTTTCTTGAAAGCTCTCTAGTACTTTGAAACACAGTTGGGCACAACATACCTGCTTATCAATTTTCCCAATATTTTAACAGATATTTCAGTTTACGTAAGTCATGAGTCAGAATAAAAACTGCAAACCTTCCAGTAAAATTTGGTTGGAGTGTATCAGGATTTTACTTTCACCTATGTTTTCCGTACTGTGCCTCCCTCCACAGCTCCACACACAAGTACTTGCAAAAAGCCCCTATCAGCTCTCTGAAAACTCATGACTTACTGATCTATCATTTTGCAGTGTTGAGTCTGTGTCCATATAAAGACAGTCAACAGAGACCAATCTAATTGGGCAAGGTATGGAATTAACAAAAAACAACCAAAACCAACCAACCAAAACAAAAAAATACTAAAAAAACCCCACTCACAAAAAAACCCACAAAACAAAACCAAAAAACCAAGAAAAAAAATTTAAAAACCCACCACACACCAAACGTTTAAACACATTTTATCTCCTATCCAGATATCAAACTACCTCACCGTACAGAGACCGATAATATTGGAGGAAGAGAGGTCAAGTGACCAAAGCCACAGAAGTCTGCAGCAGAATCAAGACCAGAAACCACACATTACGTATTATTCACACACAAGAAGGGAACATCCTGCTTATTCTCAAAAATAATCCTGAAGGCCTAGTCAATTAAGACTCCCATATTCTTTTGAAATACTGATTTTAAACATTACCAGAAGTGGCTGATAACAATATAATACTGGTATCTTAAATAGCTGGGTATACCTGATAAGGTTGGGGATGTTTCTTCATTCATTTTTTATTTTAAATCTTTCTGTACTTACCTGACAGAACCTCAGTCCAGGACTTCAGAGTTCCATTTCCCTGCTACAGTTGATGACACCAGAACACTATAAAGAAGGCATGGAAGGAGGCTCCCTGAAGTGACTAAAACAGTGCTAATGATGTTATCAACATTCTGAGGTGGGAAGATCTTAATGACCATCTTAACTTCAGTCTGCAACATTTCTAATGAAGATGGTTTATACAGTATCCATAAAATTAACAATTCCTAAATTTGTCCTCTTCACCACCCTCACCCCCAAAAAGCACAGAATTTGGAGACCACACATTTGTTCTAGTCTGTTCAAAACAGAAGTCATTGCTGTATTTTTGGGGAAAAGTGATGACTGATCACGCCCCACAGAAACAAAGTTCTAGAAGCAAAGTATCATAGAACAGCCCAGGTCGGAAGGAATCTTGAAAGATCACCTGGTCCACCCTTTCAAGGGAAAGGGAGCCTAAATAAGATTGTTTAGCATCCTGTCCTACTGCATCTTGAAAACCTCCAGCAATGGGGACTCTATCACGTTCCTGAGAAGGTTGTTCCACTGAATGATTGTTCCCACAGAGGAGAAAAAAAAAAAAAAAAATTCTCATATGAACATGAAACTTCAACCAATGCAACTCGTACACATTGTCCTTTGTCTTCTCCATGAGGCTCCTTGTGAAGAGAATCTCCATCCTCTTTAAAGCTGCCCTCTAAGTTCAGGAGAAATCATTGCAATAAACTCACTATTAAGAACAGTTATTTCCCTAGAAATTCTGTCATCTTTCTCAAGAATCAAAGGAATAGTATGGGAGAAAAAATTCCTGAGATGCCAAGAACCAACTCTTCCATGGAAATTAATCTGAATTAAAGGAGCGCTGCAACTCTCAATATTTTACTCCTAAATTATTTCTTATTTAGATGTTTACTTGCTGCAGTCTTCCCTGATTTCTATTTGTAAACACCACCAATATTTGCTTTTCCCCTTTGTCTTAGTGTTGTTCCCATCACCAAAATTGGACTGAAACTGCTTATATGCAAATATATGCTATAGAGTACAGATTTTCCTGTTTCTGAATGACTTAACTAAACCAAAATTAATTTTAAAATGCCAGGTCATACAAATAATCAGTAAGCAATACACAAGATAAAAATAAATAAATAAATAAATAAATAATAAAATAAATAGAAGAACAAGCACATGTGTTTTAAGATTTCCCCAATTCTCCATGTAAGAAATCTGTATTTCCAGTCTTTAAAGACTAAGCTATTTGAGAAAGTAATTAGGTAGCAGTATGTTGCATAATATATACATCCAATCATTATTAGAGAATATCATCCCAAAGCTAAATTGATATTGGTCTCAAAATTTAGAAAACAGTTATTTGAAATAGAGGGAACAAATGCAATAAAAAATGCAGGATCAAATCGGAGGAGGTGGGAAAGAAACCCAGCTTCTTCAAATCTCGATGTCATTCAGGAGACATCTTTTACATGTGTACTACAGCACCCGCTCAGCAACACGGTTTTGGCTACCCTGTCAGCATGTGGTATTCTTCTCTCTATGGCTCATTAGGTTCAGATAATCAACTTGGAAAAAGAACAGACACATTCCTTAAAGCGCCACTATCAACCCACAAAGCACTCAGTTAAGGTATCTAAACGAGAAATAAACTGAATGAATTTTCCATAATATAGCTACCCTGCTTCTTGCAAAGCCTGATACAAAGAAAACTAATTTTGGCACTTCAGTTACTTCAAATTATTACAGCAGTGACTTCACAGTTATGACTACACTCTAAAATGGACAGAAAATAAACAAGTCTTCATTTTTCCCCAAGGCCACAGGGCTATCTGTGAAGCTCCTCAAATTCTGATGTGGTTTCACTTGGTTCTTTTTTCTGTCCTCGCCCCACACCCTCCTTTCAATCAGGTTTTGGAACTTTATTCTGTACCCTTCTAAAATACAGCTATTCATGTCTGACCAAGACCTAAGTAAGTTCACTGTCCAGGTACATCCTAAAGACTGCTTACAGTGAGGTTTCTTTTATTATTATTACTCATCATGAGGTTGTTCCTGGTGACTTCCACTGCTGCCAGATAAACTTTTGAACAAAAATTACTTTTGCACAAAAATTACTTTTGCACATAAAGTTTTCTGTTTTGCACAATGGAAGCATGAAGGCTTTTATGCACAGTAGTGATTGCTAAGAGATCAGAAACTGGCAGCATCTGACATGAACATTTTTCTGCTTCAGCTACATATACATCTATTCCACAATACCCTACCCTGCTCTTGCTGGATTTTTAAAAAGGTAAACTAGAAAATAATGAAAGATCTGAAGCAGTTAGGTAGCAATGTGTGGAGTATAACCAAAACAATAGCAACAAAAAAGAACTAATAATTAACCCACCAAATAAGAGGTATTTGCTTTCCTTCCTTTCCACTGTAATCACAGCCACCTTCTAAGATGAAGTCTATCATCAACAGAATCCCCATCCCTTCTTGAAAACACCAGAACTTCCATGAGTCTTATATCCAGAAAATTCTGCTATTAAAAGTATTTTGATATAGGTTCATAATGCAGAGAAATTAAAAAAAAAAAAAAAAAAAGATATTAAATCAGGACTAAAAAGTATGTTCTAGGAACATATAAGATCCATAGCAACAAAGGCACATGGAAACAGTAATAGACTTGTGCCTATCTGGTACATAGCTTCACTTTTCTTCCCCTGCCCTTTTTGAATTACAGCCATGTATAGCGACTCACTGTTCCACAACTCTTTTGCATGCCTTTTATCAGGATTCAGCGTTAACATTCTTTTAGAAGAGATGAATAATGTATGTGCAATAATGTATTTTAAAGACTTGATTACTAAAAAAAAAAGTGGAGTTTTTTTATTCTTTACTGAAAATAGTACAAGATGAAATCCATGAGGAGAAGTGATGGGGAGTCTACAAACTACTGTAAAGCAAGCCAATTTGAAACACAGTTTACAAGAATTACATTAGTTTCCTAATGTTCCAATATTAAATTAACCTTATAATCACAAGTACTGAAGGTCTGCATTTATGATACAGAACATTCCAGTGTTAATAATTCTGATATCAATTGTAGCAATGTGAAAACTGTGTTTAATGTAATTGGTCATACAGCAAACTAACTACATTAATGTCAATTCAACCATCAAATTTGATTCCCATGTGGTTTATACCCCCCTTTCCACCCACACACTGAAAGACAACCCCCCCGCCCGATCTGAGCCATACCCATGTATTATACACAAAACATAACTGATACAAAAACTCACTTTCACTGGACAACATCTAAAATATGTAAATACCTGTTCCTGCAGGTCGTAGTCATAGCTATCATGCAGCAGAAGACTGAGGACATACCGAGTATAAATCATGGCATCAATGCCACACTTCTCTAGCTCTTGTCCCAGCCAGGTCTGCACTGGACCCAAAGCATGTAGCAGAGACATTTCAGAAACAGATACAGGGCCTGGATAAGAGCTTGAGGAGCTTTCAGATGGCAAACCATCCACAACAACTGTACAGATAGGGCGCATGAATCTAGGTGGTTGGCATCCTTATAACGTGAAGCATTTTCTGTAGTTGATATTCCGTCGATATCTGGAGGTGATTTTCACTCCAGTAAATAGGAGAGAGGCTTGACTTCTAGGACAATCATTTATATTTCCTGGCAGTTAGCCGTCTAGAGACGAACATCACTCTTCAGGCATGACCAGTGAATAAACTAAATCCTAATAGCAAACACATATGTAGATGTGTTTTTCTACCTTAATTTCACATTGAGGCCAGATGCAAGTCCCCAGCAGGACCTATAAAGAGGAAAAAATGATAAGTTGTGATAATATGTATCCATACATGAATAATATTAAACAGTGAAAAAAAACACCCAATGCAGAAAGCAGTCATTTACACACTGCTTAGTCTACACCTATTCAGCGTCATTTTGAAGAGTAACAGGAATTATTCTGAGTTTAAAGGTGATTCTTAGAAAAGGTACTTTTTAATGCAGGAAGAGAGACTCTTTCATCAAAGACTTCACAACTAATCCATTGATTGAAATATATGTTTGACCTAGCTTTATGGGAAAGTTGAGATTTTATTACTTTCACTATCAGCTGAATAAAAATCACTTTAATTAAAAAAAAATAAATCTTGTGTTGGTTTGCATGAAGACTGACTGTGTATTTTGCATCACTAGAAGACAATAGACAACATAATCCTACTGGTTTGCAGTGATTTCCATTTCCAGAATAGAAAAAAAGTGTCTTGTTTATAAAACACTGAATTTATGAAATTGATCTGGCCAGGAGTTTCTTCACTAAATAGCTGCTATCTTCACGTTCGTGGTTTTTGGGTTTGTTTTTTTTAGTTTCAATATTTGCCTTGCCTCAGGATACAAAGCATTTTATCATCCAAAATCTGTCCTCAGAAAAATATAAATCTCTAGAATAACTTAAAAAATTTGAGCAGAACTTAATTTATCAGTGCCAGAATTGACACTTAACCCTCTTTACAGAAAGCATACACCAGCCTTACCTGAGAGCTTACACTATAAACCCTATCCTCAAACAGACAAACCATTCTAAGACTTATTTATACAACCCACAATCCCAAATCAATCTCAGTAAGTAAGGGGCAGAAGGTGCAAGCACCACACACGTAGGCACATTCTGCCCTCTAACCTAGAAGAAGCCAGTCCAAAAAAGGCATTTTGGGACTGGTCTGCCAATCAACCACATGCCAATCTGGCATTTGTGTAGGCCTTCTCTCTCCTCTCCAGCTTCTCAGCAAGAGAAAACAAAGCTCAAATCCTAGAAGGAAATATCTCTTTACTGAAAGGGAACAAAGATTACAGGATCTAAGCAAAACCCACTGTTTTGTTTCAACCCTACTGCAAAATGACCAACACACTCAAAACAGACAACACCTAATATAACTATCTAAACTATACACTGTGTGCAGCATTCCGTGTGGGCAGCATGTGTTTTGTGGCCAAACAAAATTGAAAGGTGACCTTACAGCTGTAACTTATATCCACACCACAAAAGATCATAGTTTTTAGGAGCTTTCTTTGCATCACCACCCAGGTACAACTGTATATTCCAGATCTTTACTGAGTCAGTTGCAACATCATCAAAAATAAACCCACTATAATCAGTTGCTACAGAGATGACAAAACCCTACATTACACTAAAGCCGCCTTACTTCTCTGATGGCAATGTTCATTTTGAGAAAGTAGGTAACACAAGAGTATTCAATCTCTGTCAGGATGTTTGTATTGGAATCTCTTAAGTAAGCACAAATAACAGTAGGTAGAAACATCCTGCAAAGGGCTTGGAAGTTACTGCTTCATCACATAATCAGAGAACAGAAAGTATAAGAAAAGTCTGTAATATTGTGACCAAGATACTCCAAATCAAGTCCAAACTTTTAAGCAGTCCATATTCTTTTAGTTGTTGAAGAACAACATTCCACTTGGACAACTATTTCATCCTTTTCCTGTTTGTACTCCACAGCATGCAATGAACACTCTCCAAGTCAACACCACAATCCCCATCAGCCCCCCAAACTCCGTGTTTCAAAGATCTGGGAAAACTAATACTCTTGATTTGTCTTTGAGACATGGAGCAGAACTACCTGAAGGTTCAGGAAATCAACAACTTTTTGACAGAGTTGACAGAAGGTTCCACTGGAAAGGGGAACTATGAAAGGGTGGATGGGAAGGAAAATCAGTGGGAAAAAAAGTAAGAAAGTGATCAAATGAGAAGTTCATTTATTCCAATTCAGCAGGTTTCCCTGCGGGCCGATGGGGTCTCCCTGGTCTACTGGGGACTTACAGGGTCCACCTGTCAGGGAAGGGGAGAAGCATCTTTAGTCATAGGCTTGCCAAGCTTTAAAGTTGCTGGGGGAGGGGAACATCAATCCATCCCACTCCTACCAGTTTGATGCCAGTGCCAGCAATAGATGCCCAGAGCCTGGAGAGGGATCACAGGTCAGCGGGAGCACCCCCGAAGAGCAGCACAAAGGAATCCCAGCCACTCCAGCCAGTAACTCCACTTCATCAGGGGCCCAACTTAAAGGCCTCTGTGCAAACAACATAGCATGGGGAATAAACAAGAGGAGTTGGAGACACGTGCATGTCTGCAGGGCTATGACCTTGCTGGCATCATGGGCATGGCAGGATGGCTCCTACAACTGGAGTGTTGGAATGGAAGGATACAGGCTCTTTTGGAACGACAGGCAGGGGAGACAAGGAGGGGTTGTCACCCTCTATGTCAATGCCCAGTTGGAGTGCATGGAGCTCTGCCTGGGGATGGATGAGGAGCTGACCGAGATCCTATGGGTCAGGATTAAAGGGAGGGCAGGGACAGGTTACATTATAGTGGGAGTCTGCTACAGACCACCCAACCAGGAAGACTGAGCAGTTGAGGCCCTCTAGAGACAGACAGGAGCAGTCTCACGTTCACAAGACTTGGTCCTCATGGGAGACATCAACCACTCCAACATCTGTTAGAGGGACAACACAGTGGAGCATAAGCAATCCAGGAGGTTCCTGGAATGCATTGATCATAACTTCCTTCTCCAAGTGATAGAGGAGCCAAAGAGGACAGGTGCTATGCTGGACCTCGTTCTCACCAACAAGGAGGGGCTGGTGGGGAATGTGAAGCTCAAGGGCAGCCTTGGTTACAGCGACCATGAAATGGTAGAGTTCAAGATCCTTAGGGCAGTGAGGAGGGTGCACAGCAAGCTCACTGCCCTGGACTTCAAGAGAGCAGACTTTGGCCTCTTCAGGGAGCTGCTTGGTAGAGTACCATGCGATAAAGCCTGGAGGGAAGAGGGACCCAAGAAAGCTGGTTGATATTTAAGGATCAGCTCCTTCAAGGTCAGAAGCGATGCATCCCAACCATGAAGAAGTCAGGCAAAAACAGCAGGAGGCCTGCATGGACGAACAAGGAGCTCCTGGACAAACTCAAACACAAAAAGGAAGCCTACAGAGGGTGGAAGCCAGGACAGGTAGCCTGAGAGGAATACAGAGAAATTGTTCAAGCAGCCCGGGAGCAGGTTAAGAAAGCTAAAGCCCTGATAGAATTAAATCTGGCCAGGGACGTTAAGGGCAACAAGAAAAGCTTCTATAGGTACACTGGTGATAAAAGGAAGACTAGGAAAAATGTGGGCCCTCTCCGGAAGGAAATGGAACACCCAGTTACTTGGCACATGGAGAAGGCTGAGGTACTCAATG
>NW_009611334.1:0-32264 GCF_000690535.1 Cariama cristata
CTCCGCTGGGAGAAGGAGGAGGCGCCCCGAGCTACCGGCGCTGGGAGCAAAGAAAATAACAGTTCAGAGCACTGGGCGCCTTTCGGAGGGCAACACCCATGTCCCACAAGCAGGGTATCTGCAAACGCTCTCCCGGCCCTCTCTGGTCCCCTCTCATCCCTCCGTTCCCTCCATCTCTCCTCTCCACTCCTCCAGCTCTGCTTCTCCCCTTCGCCGCCCTTTTTCCCTTCTCCCTTCCTCAGCCCTCTCCATTACCGCCGGCCCTGGGTGCCCCCGACTGACTCTGCCTTTCTTCCCTGCCCAGCGAGAGCCCGGTTGACTGGTGCCTCTACCAGCTCAATGGAGCAGCCGAGTTTGAGGTCTCTGAAGGTGAGTACAGAGGTGCTGAGGTGGGGTCCGCCCCCTTGGCAACTTCCCTGGCTGGCAGCGTGTGGAGAAACGTGGCTCACTGGTGGGAGAGTGGCCGTGGCAGAACATGGCAGGACATGGCAACTGCCCAGGGTGTGGGGCCTGTGGGGTGGCGAAGATGGCACGTGAGCCCAGGGCAGGAGGGGAGGCAGGCTGGCAGGGGGTGACCGCCAATGGTTTACATGTGCTGGGCCTCGTGTAAGTGTCTTGGCTGGTTTTGTTTTGGTTTTGTGGGAAAAGTTGGTTTTCGCAGCGAGCGGTCTAGGTGGCATCAGCACTCTTGGCCTTGGCTTTTGTGGATACTGGTGCGAGGGAGGCTGTGTAGTACCTGCGGGAAAGTTTTTTGCCCCCCCCCCCAACTTTGAAGAGAGAAGTAACTTGGAAAGTTTTATTTTTGCATATTCTGTGATCAGAAAAAGAACAGCCTTTGGCTGCTGAGGCAAGGAGGTCTCCCCTCTGTCTCCAGACCATGTATGATTTTGAACATGGAGAATATTTAAACTTAGGTGCCAACCTATGTTTTCCAGTATTCCAGATGTGTAGTGTGCGGTGTCCATGAGCATATTTCAGTGTGTGTTTTCAGTGAGTTAAATGGAGCTAGCACCTCATCTTGATGTTTTGGTCTGTTGGTGTTATGAATTTCTGAGAGGAGTGCATTTACTGTTTGTAAGGGCTTAAAATGCATCACAAGTTCGGCTGGACTAAAAAACTTTGCAATACTGAGGAAAGTGACACACTGTAATAGATTGGCTTCAGGATAGACATTAGGAAAAGCTTTTCAACAGTGAAGCACTAGAATATATGGGGTAGGTAAACAATGAAATCTCACTCACTTGAGATATCTAAGGCTTATTTCACAAACATAGGTTATAACGTGATAAAGCTACAGATCTTGCCTTGGGGCAGGTAGGTAGACTACCTGTTTGGGGTCTCTTTTAGCTTTATTATCTGTGATTCTGTGAGATACGAAGTTTTGTGTGATGCCTTGTGTTTTGCTGTTTGGAGAAGTGATTTAAACCCCAGTGTACTAATAATAAGCTACGGCTTGATCAAGGCTTTGGACAAAGTTGTTGTTTCCTCCCCCCCGGCCCTCAATTGTTCCACAATGGTTTATATTTCAAGGTATACTTAAGAGTGTATGTAATTACACACACTTGCATACTAAAGCATTTCTTAAGATATGTTGTAATTTTGTGCCTACATTAATTTTTTTTTGTGTGAAACTGCATACCAAACCAGATGTGATGACGATAGGTGGGGGTGGAAATTACATCTGTGTGAAGGAGTGTAATGAGTGAGTGACAGCATTTCTTAGGCATCATAGAATGTTGAAAACAAGCTTTAGGTTGTCATTTACTTTCATTTAAAGATTTGAATGAGTAGCATATGCTTCTTAACCTTATTTTTCTGGGTAAATTCCAGTGTTTCAGGACTGCAACGAAACTATAATGTTTTCTTCTTGACAGATGTTTTGTTCCCTTGGTTTATTGGGTCATCTTTTCTCTCATGACATAATTTTTTAAATTAGTTTTCTAACTCTGACTTCAGTTCTCTTTAACACTGGCAACTTATGGATGCCCAGTTTTACTCCATGACCTAAATGGAAATCTTACTTGTTTTCTCTTCTTTACTTAGCATGGGAATATGTGAAATTCAGAGAACAGGAAACAGGCTGAAGCAGTGTAATTTCATCACACAGACTATAGAATCAAAGTAATCTACAGGTAGTAAACCTCGTTTATGTTAATAGGATTATATATAAATATGACATGCATTTTCCAGAACATGTGCTGTCTGTTAAATGCCACTGATATCTGGGAACGCATACAGCAATATATTCAGCACACTTTGCAGAAGTGAAAACCAACATTTAAAAGAAAGGACCACTGTGGCGGGTAGCTTGACCTCTTTTGCATGCCAGTGTTTTGGATAAAGTCCAAATGTTTTCCTTTACTGAAGTTTACCTCTAAAATATCTTAAATTACACAGAGCCAAACAGAATCCTTAGCTTAAAATGGATTGTTCCTATGACTTCCAATGCAGATTTTTTTTTTTTTCCTAGCCTTGTCCCAGATCTTTTTACTTTTCAGAAAGGCCACAACTGTTGTGATTGCAGCTGCATTGGTTAGGACGACCTAGCCAATGGACAAAGGGAGTGATTAATCTATATTAACTATTATTGTGTGTTTATCTATCTATCTATATATCTGTATAGATAAACATTTACATATTAATATTCTAAGTTTAATGAGTCCTCTGGGCACCTCATGCTGCTTTTACTATTGAATGCATGCAACAACCTTGTGATACTCTGTCAGTTAGACTTCAGAATTGTGTTCTGCAACATTTCTATCTTATATTAGGAAAGAAAATTATTCTTTTTCCAAAAATAGATGTGTTAGATGAAAAACATTCATTTACATAACAGAAAAGCAAAATTGCATATTTCAAATGCAAGGAAAAATAGAGCATAGTAAGTAAAACATCACAATCAAAGCCAAGATAATCATGTTTGATTTAGTCTTGCTGCCTTGAAACAAAACCCTATTTCAAATATTGCTACTTCTATAATTAACATCTAAGTGCAAAATATATTTTATTCATGTTAAAGATCTCAAAGCACTTGCATTAAGTGCAGCCTCACAAAAGCTGTATGAGGAACAGTATTGCAGTATCCATTTACTGGCTGACAAAATGGAATATAAAAGTTAAGGATGTGATTTTTATAGAAGCTGAATGTCAGCTATTAAGCAGTTAGTACTTGGGACTTCTGAAAAGTCAAATCTTGTACCCTTTGCCCAAGCTATCTAGTGGACTGTTAACAGGACTGCTTATTCCAGACCTTTTGCGTTAAGTTCCAAATCACATTAACTTCTTGCAAACTTTGTGTAAGTTAAAGCATGTTTGAAATATTTTATGCTGTGAGTTCTAAGCTGGCATTATGTTATTCTAGATAGCATTACATTCAGTAATGATTATATAGTTAATGAAAATATTGAGACAAAAATCATGGTTTTAGTTTTAATTTTTGAAGTTAGCTCGTCAGAGACTTGAAATCAGTTTAGTGTAAATTTTCTTTTCATCCATTTTATAACTATGCTCTTGTGTGGCTGAAAGTGCTGTTAACATTAGTGCCTTGTGAATTGTGATGTGAACTTTCTTGTTGCTTAACTTACGCTGCTCTGACATTCTTTTTTACTTCTGAGTAATTTGAAGAGAGATTTATTGAGAAGATGGATAATATACTGTTTTGTTGTAAAGGTACATTTGAATAACGTACTATTTGAAGAAACTAGAAGACTTGTGAACTGATGAATATGAATTTAATCACTGTCAGATTTACCTCCAATAGCTTTTTGTTTACTGTAGTTTTCAATCAAAGACAGTAAGTTCAATACTGTCTTTTCCATTATTACATGAATTCCATGGAAAGCAATGTGATTGCAGAAGCTTACAACTGAAGTAATGTCCTTGTGAGTCATGCCTTCATTAGTAAGGTCTAAGTAAATAGGAAGTCTCCATCTGTAGGTGCTTTCACATCTCAGTCCTTTTTTGGCTGACCCAAACAATTGATCTTTCCTTGGCCTCTTATAAAAAGGCATGGTACCAGCTCTTTTCTTAACAATTCACAGTTTGCCAACATTTCTTTTGAAGTATGATCACCATGAATGGATGTTTAATTTCTATGACGCCTTAGTTACATGTGTATGCTTTACAGTTCTGGGCTCCCGGTTGTCCAGTTTGGAGATTTGGTGAAGTGAACCGTGCCTCTTCTGCGCCCCACAACTCTGGGTTTCTTCAAAGGAAACCAAGGTGCTTGGAAGGGAATGGTATATCCCTTGTCTCACCCCAGCATACACTTAGGACACTACCAGCTTGCCTACAGCACTGCATGGTGCGTCACAGGGCTTGCGTGCATGCTGATATACCCTCCGATGCTGTGTATGTGGATGGTACTATTATTCCAGTCCTACCTCATACATCCCTGTTCATACATTCAGCAACTCCCTGTATTCATCCCTCCTTATTTTACAGTCACTTCTGTTGGTGTTTGGTTGGTTAACTATCACTGATGTCTGGGAGCTGCTGCAGCACAGGGAAAGGGCTCCTGTCTGAAAAGTGTTATCATCATACTTTCCTCCCATTATGACATTATATGTGGCTGCATAAGACCAGACCCCGTAAATGACTCTTTACAAGAAAATGTGGGTATATGATTGTACTTCTATTTGTTGCTGCGCAATCTGATGTTAAGTTTCAATATGAAAAATTCAGCATGATAGACAAAGAGGAATAATTAAGGTATTTTGAAATTATGTTTATTCATATGATAGCTTTACTTCTAGTGATACTTATCTACAATAATAGTCCATTTTGTGATATTTTTGTCTATTGTTTATGGAGTCTTTGTTTATATATGGCATGGGTTTTGTAAGATTCTTTCATTCAAATATTTTTATAGATTACTATAAAAAAAGACTTCTTGAATGACAATAAAATACTGGAAAGTATATGTGCTTTTTATGAAAAGGAAAAGGTGAGTGGTTTATTTACATTTGCCATTTCTTATTTCCTAATTTTGTGTTTTGATTAAGATTTGGGTTGAGTTTTATGGAATAAATTAATTAAGTACATTAAGATAATTTAATTTCAATGATTTATAAAATCCTTGCTTTCATAGTGTTTCTATTGGAACTTAATATGAGTGCTAGAGTGTGTTTTCTCCTAAGAGCCATTAAGTGTCATTTGACCATAAAACAAATACTTTGTTAACACTTTGTTTATTATTTTCTTTTGTCTGATTGAAGATGTTAGCTCCTTTTCAGTAACCTGAAAAGTGGTGTTGCTATTTGGATGAAGCTTGAAAAACAGACTAAGCTTTTTTTTAACCAAGTTTTCAGATTTTCATGCCCTTTTCAAGGACTTCACTCACCTGCTCTTACATGCTGTACTTGTTTAGCTAATTCTCTGGCTGTTTGACTCCAGAAGTTGCAGCCTTCATAACCTCAGTTTCCAGGATGTGGTCTTCAGCCAATTGCCTTTTTACTCTCTAATCTCCCATTGATCTTTTTTCTTTCCTTCCAGTCTGCCTCTCTTTAAGATCTTTACCTACATACTCAGTTGGGTTTTCTAGTTTCTGTTGGTTTCCTTAGCTTCGGTTTTACTTTCCCATTGTCTTCTGTAACTCTTCTTTCTGCTAAGGGGATTGTGGGGGGTCTCAGTCTGTTGCAGAATCTGGAAAATGGACTGTTGCAGAGTCTGGAAATGGATCTCTCCTGTGTGTCATTGGAAGTCTGCCATTTGCAGAAGGTGCATTCACAGCAAATCTTAGCTCTTTTCCCTCTGTGTCTCACTATTTCCAGGTCTACAAGACTTACCATTTTATATGATCCTTTCAGTTCCATCCAAATAACTCCTGGCAATTTTTGTTTTATTCATGCTTGGATAAAGATGCACTTGGTATACATATCATGAAAGATGAAATCACACTGTTGTGCACCTGATTATGCAGGTATTAGCAAGTCAGAAACCATGCTTTCAAGTTACCTAGTCCAGAATTTAACAGACACATCTTTTATGCTCCCTCTTTCTCATTAAATATGCAGTAATTTAATTTATGTTGTGATTTTGTTATAAATAATAACACTGATGAAGTACACAGTGATTTCATTAGGGCCACAAATTTGCCATTTAGACTATTTAAGTCAAACGTAATCATTCAGGTTGAATAGTGATGGACAGTTTAAAGAGCATGGAGTTGCCTGTGGTTCCAGCTGAGATGCAGAAAAATCACCAGGTCTTCACAAAGCCTCCTCTTCCATTATAGGTCAAGTCAGAAAGCCAGGGTTCCTTTATGGAGCTGAGTTTTATATAGGGGTAGAGACTACACATTTTCTGATCTTTCCAATTCCATTTTATAAATATGTGCAGAAATTGCCCAAACTGTCTTGGAGAATGTCTGAATAGCTGATGTGCAGAGAAGTTTTTCCTACTGTGTGTTTTTTTTTCTGTATGAACCTGTCAAAGCTGAAAGAAATTCCAAGAAGATAAGATTCTTCTGTTTCAAGAATTACAACCCAGAAGCTTAAGTTCTGCAAATACGAATTCAGAAGTCATATTGCAGGCCATACAGGTGGGAAAGTGACCTATTTTTAAGATTCTTATTTATCAGTTCTTTTCTGTAAAATGCATTTTTCAGTAAAATGCAGAGAGATTTAAAGCAGAAATCATTATGTTTTCTTTTGCATGTTTCTACAGTCTGATGACAAAATTCCAAAATGATATCACACTATTCAGGGGTCTCAACTAGCTTTCTCTCCTAGTACACTACTCAGATATAAACTCCTTATTCAAAATGGTGGTCAGTAGCTCGCATCTTTGTAAGTCTATGTGTGATCGCCTAATGGCATATGGCAAATCCCCAAAACAGTGAAAGGTGTTATTTACTAGCCAAATTCTGCATCTTGCCATGTAAATTGAATTGTCATTGGTTGGTGATCCAGAAGAGGGAGCTACCTCATAAATTTCTAGCAGTTTGGAACTTAACAAAGTCTCCTTTAAAAACCCCTCATGGATTTTTTTATTTTATTTTTTTTTAAATGAAGGCTGGCTCCAGAGGTTTCATATGATGCCTTTTTGGTCACTCAGTTCATAGTTTGCTGATTTCTAAGGACATCCGTAGGGACTTAATTCTTTAATTTTCTTCAATTTTCAGTGTCAGTTCATTGTTTGTCTTTAAACGTTGCATTTGTATAACGCCCTAAAACCTTTGGTTGATGTAGTGATTGCAGTCCCTTTCATTTAATCTGCTGAGTCTTGTTAAACATAGGTGTTTCTGACTAGCATGCCATAGACGTTTCCTGTGGCATACAGGAAGAACTTTGTGGTGGTTGGGCTTCCTCAGTGCAACTCCATCTGAGACGGATGTGACTTCTGGGCCATTGTACTATTTTTTTTTTCTGTGTAAGGGATGTTTCTTCTGTCCCAGTAAGTGGATAGAGATAGTATTTTGAAAATAGCAATGTATAAGTAAAATAGCAAAACTAATGTGCACACATTGCTTTCTTTCTCTCTCTTTTAGAACTGCAGTTCAATTTATAGTGAGTTAATATACCATTTATGGGCTATAAAGTAAGGAACATGACGTACTGGGAGAAGGCATTATAACGTGTACTCATTAAAACGTGCTGATGGTCAGGAAGGAGATCAGAATTTTCTGGGTGTATTTTAAAGTGCGTGATTTAGTTAGGTTCTGGTGTTTGTTGGTTGGTGGAACTCTAGATTGCTACCTGCTATAATGATGAACCTTGTCAAAGCTATCAAACCTCCAGGTTCATTGTTGGTCATTTTGTGTTAAGAACTGATGCAGTGATGTGACTTGATTTCCTAACGGTGAGAATGAAGCATTTAATTTGTTATCGACGTTGAATACTGCTGCATGTGGTAGTCTCCTGCTGTTGGCTTACTCCAGATTTCCAGTTAGTAAATCTCTAAATATGACTGCTTTCAAGGAAAGTACCACTGTATTCAATTCATACCTATCCGTGGTATTATCATATGACCTTCAGGTTACATATATGAACTGCTCTGTTAAAGCATTTAGACGTTACATTAAGAAGTTGTGTACAACATTCCAAAATTTAAGTGTACCAACATGAAGAACTCTGTGGCTTATTTAGAGTTATTTTGTAAAATACTTTTGAAAATTCTGTATGTATTTTTTTTACATACATGCAAACTTGGGCATACACACACACACACACACACATGCTTTTTTCTTATGTTCATGCAAGGTTTGTATAAAAATAAAAAAAAATTAAATTAGATCATGTACATGTGTTTGACTTTTTCTTCCTCCAGGAGGTTTTAGAATAAGTACATAAATAAATACTATTTGTTTTATATATGTAATATTTTGCATGTGTGTGATATATGGTTATTATAGATCAAATAGATAATATTTTAAAATATTTGTGTGTTCTTAAAACTGATGACCTATTTGTATGTTTTCAAATCTTCCATCAAATACAATTTCTTTTCAGAACGCATACATTCCCTAGATGTTTTGGCTGTGTTTATTTACAAGCACATTTTTTAGAGGCTCATGTCACAGTGAATAGAGTTGACAGTTGGGCTGATTGCAGGAATATGCAAAACGTTAACCTCATAAATCTTTCTACACCTATCATATTATGTAATTTTTACAAAATATTCAGAAATAGGATGCAAGAGACAGTTCCATTATTTTAGTTGGAACCATTTTGGTATTGCAGTTAAAGATGATGTATTCAATTCAGAGACAATTACGTCTAGACACTAACAGGGGCCATTGATTTGACGTTCTATTCATAGAGAGGGCATATGTCATTCAAAAGGGAGTTGTAAAACTATTTAGCACGGTTGCATTGTTGATGGTGTGCCTTTCCATTTCAAACAACTACCATAACTAATTACCATATTTAGTAGAGTCATCTTGGAATCCTGAAATGAAAATATCTCCCAAAGAAATTGTGGGTTATGAATTATATTAATATTTCTTTATACCCAGAATAAACTCCAATGTTAAGACTAGACTCAAAGATGGAATGTAGAAGTGTTATTCTTGCAAGACTTAATGGTTTCTTGTTAGATCTGTCTTATTTAGTAATCTTCATGATCTTTGAAATTTTTAATACAGGCTCATTTTTGTCAATATCTGGTTTTGTCTGTCAGATAACTTTTATTTTTGAAGGTTCTCTGATAAGCTCTTGTGTTAGCATTATAAACTCTACTTTGAAATTAAATGTTTATTGTGGAAATACCCCAAGCTTCGGATTTTGTGTATTTGCAAGAAACCCTAATTTGGAGTCCTTCATAATGATATACAAAATAGATATAATCAATTTTAAATGAGAATGAACTCACATTTTAAGAATAAATCTTATTTTTCATGTACTACAATTTGAAAAATAAAAAATATTTTTTTCACTTGAGGTTTTTCATGTGAACAGATCTTTTTTTTTTTTTTTCTTGTTTCTTAAGCTTGGCAAGCTGTTACTTTCAGTGCATGCTGTCTCCTCTGTTCTCCTCTGTTCTAAACCAGGAAAGCACAGCCATATTTGACTTTGACTTTGCTTTTGCTGGGTTTCTTAGAGCTTTTGTTCCCTAAGAACCCTTGCCCTAGTGGAACTTCCACCTTTTCTAAGTGGAAGCTAAGGAAACCTTGCAAGTCTGCCACGTGCAGTGAAAATGTAGCTGTGGATCGATGTTTCTTCAGAGACACGCCACCATGCATCAGAACCTTTGTGACTTTATGTTGTTTTTCCATTTCCCCCTCTCTACATGCTCCTCCACAGTAATTAAAAATCTTACTTAAACTGTAGTACCTATGTTGACTTTTCTGGAAATAGCAACTCTGCAATGAGATTTATTTCAATTTAAAAGTATTAACTTAGTATTTCCAATTTCTAATCTGATGATTTTAGAGGCATAATTGTTCAGTGATGATTCCAAAAATACACAGAGGTGTGTTAAAGGACTTGACTTCCTTTTTCCTGATGATGTCAAAACATAAAATGTACTCGTGGGGAAATAGTAAAGAGAATGTTTGGGTCAAGGAAACTGACCTCAAAGTTTGAACTTCTTGATTCTACCATGAGACAAATCACCTCTTCTAAAGATCATCTCTAGTGGCAGTAAGAGGCTGTCTCTCTCTCCTATGCTGCGGTGAGTCTCTGTAGCAGCTTGTAACCTGTATTACGCATCAAATCTCAGTCCTCAATACTCATATGGCAGAAATGGTTCCTTTTACTGGGTGGTCATAAAGTACCCAGAGCAATGACTGTGCTGAGTGGGGCTAGGCAATACTGACTTTGACAGCCCTGTCACACTTGCAAAGCACAGTTACTTACAAAGAAGCCGCAAAGCATCTGACAAATGTGTATAGATATCCTCTCATCAAATGGCTGAAAGAGAGCCTGTACTTAAACCCTGTGATTAAAAAGTTGAACAAATAGAGGAAGATTGCAAAACTCAAACTTTTAATGACGTCATAGCATGCTACTATTTCTGTAGGTGTCTTACCGCATTTGACTCACAGATTTTATTTGGCTCTGTTTTACTTCTTGTGTATGCAGTGAGAGAATAATTAGAGCTCTCTGCTTCTCCAGACATGGAGCTGTGTGTTGTTTCTTTGGTAAGAACAGTTAATAATATCTATGTAGGTTCCTTTTTCCTTTTTGTAGAAAAAAACAGCAAATGCTTACCTATGTTAATGTAACATTTGAGTTCAGATGATAGCACAAGTCAAGAAATTTAAAGATATAGTTCCCACAGCAACCATAATTCAACCTTACTGCTGTGAAAGCACAAAAGCCCACACCAAATACCATGCAGAATACCACATATATGCAAGTGCGTGAGATACAGTTGCTAGGAGAGCCATAAATTTTAATTTCCAGAGGTATTTAGATTTACATTTTATATCTATTATTATTATTATTTTATTGAAACAATGGAGTAATGAAAAAGCGAGGAAAAGAGGCCAGTTGGATTAGTGTATCTTTTTGCTTTCTTGTAATGTACAAACAATAGATTATATTACTATCTCTGCCTTTTTGTTGGGTTTTCCTGTATTTTTACATGAGTAATATTGAATTTGAAATATAATCTGACCTGCTTCCTTATCTGATTCTATTTTTTTGTCTTTATTTAGCCCTATTCCTGAACTGAAGCTAATGAGATCTGTTCGTTTGCCTACCAAGGATAAATAAACCATATATTTATCTGCATGTTGTCATTTGTCTTGTTATTCAACTGCATCCATAGCTTAAGATTCCATTATAAAGTATCCCAAAACATATGGAATATGTTTGCTTTCAATATCTATTAGGATTCTTTTGGTTTCTTTGTTTGCCAGCTAAGTCTGCCAATTCCTTGATTTGGTCATGTCAGACATGTTTTATTACTATCACAGTTAGTGAAGAGGTGAAAGTGTACTTGTTTTGAAATTAGAAATACGCAAATATTTCAACTATGGTACTTATTTATAAAACATTTTCTGTGTTAAGTAATATTTACAGGATTTCCAGAAGCTCATTGGCTGAAATATCAACATGATACGTTTCTTAGCTGTTCAGATCTGGCCAGTAGAGAGAGAGACTATGATGTTTGAAGACTGGTATATTAAGTCCCATTCCCGTGGGTGATTATTATATCTGTAGGCTGGATTGAGCATTCATGATTATTAAAAAAAAAATTCCCTTTGACAGACGCATATGCTAATACCTCATAATTTATTTGAAAAAAAAATCACAATGTAACTGTATCTCACCAGTCATTTAAGAAAAAGAAAAAAAGGAAGTGACATGGGATAAGGAAGGTTAATGATAAGAGTTTCTTTTCAGTAAACTACAAAAAATTTAATTTGGACTTCGTCTAGTTTCTACCGGACTGATTTTTCTCAGCCTTCCATCACATCTTAGCCTGCAGTATGAGCCCTTTTATGGACAGTCTGGGCAGAGCTCAGAGACTGATTGGATGCGAAAACGTCCTCCTTGGGAAATCTTTGGATCCTGCCCTTCTCAGATATTTAGGCAATCTGTTCTAGGAAACCTGTTTTGACAGTGCCTGTTATCTCTGCTAGGCAGAGTCCTATAGGGACCGTCACAGCCTGCCTCAAAGCCAGGGTTAGGGGAATTCACTCTGCAGCCCACCGCCTTCCCAGAGCTTTCATTGTTCTGTTTCATTTTGTTCAAAAGCTAGTTATGAACTGCACACATGTTATTGTACATGTGTTTAAAATAAAGTTGTTAGTTTATATGAAATGCAGGTTTCCTTGTGTAAGAATTTATAAACTGAAGTTAGAACTCCATCTGAAAATTAAAACAAAATGTTCCCAATGGCTCAACAATTTGTTAATAGATAAATGCAGGAAGATGAGTTAAATTCTGGCTACCATCTGATCAAGAGTTGGTCTAGTCTTTCCACAGGGACTTTACTGTTTCTGAATTCTATAAAATGAGGAAGGTAACTGGGAAATGTGAATGATGGGAATTCTTCAAGGGGCAGGCAGAGTGCTGGAATTTGAGTGGAATCCCGGGTGAAAGATTGATTCATAAAGCTGTATGTACTGCTGAAACAAGACTCCCTTCAGTAAAGCGAATACCTAGGATGTAGGTTTTGCATAAGAACTGTTTTCATAAGCTTACATTGACATCCTGACAACGTTTCTTGCTCCAGTGTATCTAGCTAATATTTGGGGCTTTCCTAAAGTGTGAATAGTTACAAGAGTGTTTTTATTTTCTTCTGTTTATCTTCTTACAGCTAGTAGTTTTGGTGTTAGTATTTGAACGGAAATAACTGAGGGCAAACTTCAGTGGAAACTAAGAACTATGCTGTGATGGTTAGAAGTAACTAGAAAACAACAAAACATTCCACTTGAAATCGAGCTATTTCTAGTACATAGTAATACATGAATAGACACAGGACCTAGAAAACACTAAGTTTACAATCAAGTTTCATTAAAAGTTGATTAATAATAGTGTTGCTGGTTGATTTGGTGCAGTGATATGCTGTTATTTTATAAATTTAACTGCTTTTAGGCCTGGGGAAGTGAAATGCACGGTCGATACTGCCAGGGATTGCTGGTGATCTTGGCGACCTCATTTTGTTTTGAGGCAAAGGGGATCCTGCGGGAGAGAATGGCTGAGCAGGGAGCTGCTTTCTGTGCAGTGGCAAAAGTTCCTGATATTGTGAACAGGGTCATAGTTTGAACAGTTACTGCCATCAGAGGAGAAAGTTGGTGTAACTCTTCTAACGCATTTCTTTTTCCTCTGTGCGCATATGGCCCCAGAGACGTGGATTTCCTGATGGAATGTAGGACTTTGATGAAGGTGGATGGCCATGTCACCTTGCAGTTCTCAGTGGAGAAGAAAATCTTCCTCAGTGGGATTAAAACCATCTGCTTGTGTCATGGGCTGTTAGGTGTGAGATATGATTTGACTTTAATTTGTTAGTCATGATTAGTAAATGGAGGGTTGATATGTAGAATAGAATGTCCCATCTGTTAGGGATTTTTATAATTTCTCTTCATTTGAAAATATGTAGTTTTGTCAATTACAATTAGCTGGAAAGAATTAATGAAAAGTTTTTTCAATTTTTCAGTTCATTTTTTTCAGAATTTAGAGTCTTTTACATCTATCTGCAGTCATTTATTCTGTCGTCCAGTCAAAATTACCACAACGATGTTTGAATTGTATTTGTTAACTCTGATACAAGTTTTGTAGAGGAGTTGGTAGTGCTGTGTTATTGAAGCTGGCAGTACACTTCCTTTTGCAGGTTTGTATTTCCAGTTTCCAACTTTGACCAGCTCCTAACCATTGAGGCTAACAATAATAATTTTTTTTCTGGGTTTGTCTCAGGCTGATTTTTCACAGAAAATTCTAGTTGAAACTATCTACTTGGCTTTAAGCATAAACCTCACAAGAAAATGCATGGTTATCCTTTTGCCCATTAAAGAAAGCAAGAATTCCATCAACCTTTCCTTCGAAAAGCTCTGGTACTTGCATGCTTTGAAGCAGGAACTTCAATTTGACAAGGTGAATATAGTCAATTTGACTATATTCAGAAGTGTCTTTCACTATCGCTGTGAATACTCGCTCTGCTTTGACCAATTTATAAACCACTGAAAAATGACAGTTCAAATAATCTCACTTAAGGGTTGCTAGAGGTGGATAGATAGAAATTTTTTTTTTTTTTTCTTTTCTGGCGGTTCTGTATACAGTGAATGTTCCCCAGTGCAGAACTGAATGAACCTTTCTCTAGTTGCAATTCTGGTCTGTTTTGGATCAGAGATGTTTTTTGGTATTAAAGTCCTACAACTTTCTGTTCTCTCTTTTGAATGGCATTGGAGCTTTCTGTCGGCTGGAAGGAGGCAGAGTAAAGGAAGAACCTCTGTCTGTTTTGACACAGAGAAGAAACTGGCAGTCAAGAGTACCTCAGAAAAGGATACTGAGGGAGAAGGATTGGACTGGCACTGCAGAGCTCAGGTGGAAAGGAAATCAAAACTCTGAGTGCGTGGAGACTTGTAGTTATGATTATGTGCTGGAGCTGCCTGAACAGAGACTGGGAATGAGGTGAAAGCACAGGAAGGGGCATTACTAGAAGGGGAGGAGAGACTCGGAGATCAGTCTCATGCAGAGCCTAGAATGCAACACAGCTTACTTGAGTACTGCTTCACTTCTGATGCTAGAAGTCTGCATGGCATCATTGCTAGTATCAGAAGTAAAGCAGTACTCAAGTAAGTATTCAAGTAAGTATGTTTGTACTTTGGTAAGGTGCTTGTGTACCAGCTCTTCATTAAAAGCACAGACTGATAAGTTTCTGTAGCTAACAGTGACCTCCTTGGTTCAAGAGACACAGAATTTTCCAGTAGACCTTATGATTTCGAAGTTGCACATGATCGGTGAAGGTATTAAGTTTCCTGTCATCTAATGGAATGTGTTTGAAAATTTTATACCTTTGAATACCTTTTAAAGAACACTTCAGAATTGCCTTATGAAGCATGCAGTTACCTGTGCAGCCTAATTTAAATGCCCTGTGTGTACGCATTGTAGTATAATAATTATATGATGAGTGCTGTTTTAATTTTCACCCTGTTGAGCAGATGAATCAGAGTAGTGAAATGAAGAAAGCAGTTCTGTAGAAGCCCTGTCTGATCTATTGCAAAAGCTGGAAGACATGTTGTCAGCATTTTGGAGAGCTGGAATCTCTCTCTGTCCATGTAGTGAGGTTTCTGTGTAAGGTGAGAAGTGGCACACTTTTAAGTGTGTTGCCCCTAGTCACGTCTTTTTACTTTTTCAATATCTAGATTGGGATGCTGAATTGCTGAGTAGACACTCTTACAACTAAAGTCAGTGGAAATCTGTCTGTACAGAAGGGTATAAAAAATATAAAATACATAAGGGATTGGGCCACATACTGAGTAGTGTGGAGGAAACAAGACAACTGCAGGTATGACATTAAGTGAGCTATATCCATTGTGTGTGTTGAATAAAGTAGGGTAAAAAGGCATGGGGTTATGTACATTCTAGCATTTCTTCATTTCTAGTTGTTTGCATTTGCACTGCTGGCAAATGACTTCTTAAGAATAGTGTGTATGAGGGAGAAAGAGAGACACTTCATATAATAAAAAAATATTTTTTTATGAAAATGGTTTGCTTTACAGAAATGTTTAGCATGAAAAAGAGTGTATTAAAGAAGTAAGTTGAAATCGTTGCAGTATCTTCCCGTGTAGTCTCCTGCTAATTAAAAAACCCATTGGTTTATCACCTTAACTTTTTTTCCAATTGCCTTTAGCTACTTGGAAGGTCCATACAAATTCAGAATAACAACTGTGTGAACATAGAAAATAAAATGAAAAGTACTGGAGGTTTTGAATAAATACTCACAAATTACTATAAAAGACAAAAGTAAATGAAAGGGATATAATTTTCAGAAGTCTATTTCAGATATAATAATGTTATGTCATAATTTTATGTGGATTAAACTTGTAGCAATAATTGTGAAAAATACAAATTCAGACATCATGCTTCACAGTAGACTAATAATATTTAAAGTTTAGAAAATCTGAACTCAGTCTCCATTTGTGAAAGTTTAGCTTCTGTTCCAGTCTTGAGGGTTTGGACTCATTTCTAATTGAATGCAAAAGAGAACTGAAATAAGAGATGAATCTGTGGATTTAGATGAGAAATAAAAACCTTATTACTGGGTTCCGGAAGTTGACATACCTTCCTTTACAACAGAGGGTCTCCATTCTGCAATGGTGAATACTTAATACATATAGGAATGTGAGTGAAGGATCTGAAAACCAAGATATAACATGGCACATTGAATAATACATTATAAAGTGGCATAAACAATTTAAACAAAACTTATTAAATTGGCGTTACTTTCCTATTGTGTTTTTTCATTGATTGCTAATTTGCAAAATTCAGTAAATGTCCTTGAGTGTCTCTGTCATTATTACAGTCACAAGTTTCTACTGTAATTGTCTGTGGCTGATAATAATTTAATATTTTTAAAAAGGCATAGTTACTTTGCCTTTTTAAAAAGAGGAGAAAATATTTAAAAAATTTAATTGTATCCTAATGGGAGTCAATTTAGAATTTACTGAATGCTACAGTAGAACTTCAGTATGAGCAGAAAACTGGCTTTTCATATCAATTCTTGCTGATGAGGCGATAGCTGTTTTTCTGTAGGGAACAGTTGTAAAGTATTGCTCGAAACCATGAAGTAGTAGCTGCTGTCTTTGTTCCCCTCTTTGGAGTGGGATTTGAGGATATAGAACATAGATACCTCTCCTTTCTGAAAATACTGAAATGTCTGTTAAATCACAGCTTTTCAAATCCTCCCAGAGGAGATTTGCTTAGGATTTTTTTTTAATACATGTAGAAGATGACAAGTAATAAAATCAGAAGGGTTATTTGTTGTATTTTTATGGTTGAGTCTGTCATATTATATTTTCAGACTTGTCAGTGGACAGTCAGCATTGCCTGAAGTCTTAGAGGTCAACAGCTGAGCACTGTGGAATGGCTGTTTGTGCTGCTGATTGTAGAGAGGGGACTTAGGTGGCATTATGATGATTTACGTTATTCAAACGGGAATTCTGATTGCTACAGCTCAGATGACTTATAACGTGACAGGCACGTCATGTATTTAATTATTAGATGTGCTGATAGAAAAAGAGCTGGGGTGACAGAAGTGTAATATAGCACAAGCAGTTCTGCAGTGCAGGACATGCTTGCTCTTACCAAACTGCAGTGTTGTGCTGGCCCACTGGGTCCCTTTGCCAGCCCATTCTGATGCAGCTGATCAACTAATGGGAGATTTTATCTGATTTTCCCTGATCAGGTGCAATGATTTGGATTTTAGCAAAGTAACAATACGTCAGGTATATAGAAGGAAAATCTAACTGGTAGGAGGTGAGTATGTGGTAATGTTTAAGCTCTGTGTCCTTCAAATACTGGGAAAATACAGCAACAGATGTGCAGGATTTAAACTAGTTATTATTCTAGTGCTGTAGATATACACAGATAATTAAAATGTCATTTTTGCAGTGTCTTGAGTAGCAAAGAGTTTGATCTTCCACAAATACCTTTTGATATTGCATTCAGTTTTTGTTCTCATATGTTGTTAGATGTTCGTATTTCTCGAGGCATGTTTTTCTGAATTACATAAATACTTGTTTAGAATCTTATGCTTTATTTTTTTTCTTCAGTCTTCTTCAATCTTGGAACTGTGCCTGTAGCCACTTTTTTCCATGTTGGCATGTGGAGGATGTTCACTTTTCATGAGTCCATCATAGTAACACTTCTACTCAACAGTCAATGTAGTTTCTTTTATTCTACGTTCTGTGGAAGTACAGTTTCAATGGTATGGGCTATTGCAGGTGTTGTGGTATGTACAGAAAATAGAAACTGCTGACCTAAGGCTGCAAGTATTATACATTTTAACTGACTATAAAAATATTTAAACTTGTCTTGAATACATGCTTTCTTTGCAGTCTTTGGATCCAGTTAGAGGTACAGTTTAGTTCTTGTCAGACAATGATAGCTGTGCACAGTTGAGATGGGCTTAGTGCATGTAGACCTCCAGAGGTGAAAAGCAGCTGTGCCAGCCCACCACCCTGATCACCTCCAGCTGCTCAGTATAATTCAAATTCCTGATGGCCTCATGTGCAGAGAAGTCTAGTCTAATTGTAAGTTTAATAAGCGCTACTCTGATTTTGTTTAAAACTTCCCTCTCAGCATGATACTGTGTAAATATACATACTAGATTTTGTGTAAAGACTCAGGGCTTAAGTCTCCAAACATTTTTGAGTACACTGGATTTCAAGGGCAATCGTCTGCTTTTGCTGTCATGGTGTTTTAAATATCAGAGACAACCTTTAATAGATTTTTGAAATCAGTTATTTTTTAAAAGAAATAACACAACCCTTATTTTATAGCTTTTGTCTGTATATACTGTGTACCTCTGCACCTGTACATTTTTTAGTTTGTTTAAAGAAGTGATGTGCACCTTCAGCTTTTTTTGGTTTTGCACAGAATAAAAGAAAGTATTTGCCATTTATGCTGGTAGGAGGAAGAATGGGAACTCTTTATTCTTTAGGGAAAACTCTAGCCATGTCTAGCTTGAAGAGTCCTTTAGGCCTGTCTGGTGCGCTCACCGTACCTTGCCTTGGTGCTGAAATGTCTGGCAGAATCATCAGACATCAGGCAGGTAAAGATGTCAACAAAAAACCCCAGCCCTTTATGGATCTGTACTTTTGTTTTCGTATAAAAACCAAAATCGTTCCACTCAGGGCTAACAGTCTTTATAGCAATACTTATGATTCTATCTGTAGGCATTATTGAAGTCTTACATTAATTTGTAAAATGCTTTTTTGTTGCTTTTTTCCCCAGTCTTTTTATATAGTATAGTAATCTTCTGGGGATAAACATGCCACAGAATATATATTTCATTGTACTGTCTGTTTTGTTTTTTTTTTTCCTTTTAGTTCTATCATTTTGTTGCTTGACTAGACATACAGTATTTTACTGCGTTGATTGCAGTTTTTCCATAGGGATATTTATGGGTAAAATTTAGAAAGTACTCTATAGTTGTAGATCAAATGTAGAATATGAGCAGAATAGATACAGATTTTGCAGGTTTTTTTGGTGTAATTTAGACTTCATATATACAAATTAGGAAAATGTTGTCATACTACCTAGGGAAGATGCATATAAAATTATTGTGGGAAACATTGTGCTCAGTGTAATTGCAAATTGTCACTACTTGAAAGTTAATGTTTTTATTAGACAAGTTTAAAAGACAACATGAAATTGATAGTAACTCTTTATTGAAGGGAGGTGTTCAGTAACTTTCAGGAAAATTTAAAAAACCCTACACACTTTGTTGTTGCCATTCTGTGTTAGAGAAAGTACATAGTTAGGAAATACTGGTTACTTTTGTTCTTCTATGTAAAGTGTTGCTGTCATTGTTAGGATACATGCAGTGAGTGACCTTTCATAAATTAGAGGCTATAGTTGGATTATTTTGATGGCAGTTGGTATGCATTTGATCTATCTGATCTCTAGTATTAAGATACTACTAAGATAATTTAAAAATAATTAGTATTTGAAATATTTATTCTGCTTTTTTTTCATTATTTCATTTATGAAAGATTCTGCTGGTGAAAGTTGTCACTTTTTGCTTTGATGTCACAGCACCAAGCTTTCAGAGAGACACTCAGAAAAGGGAGGTGATTTTAGCAATTTAGTCTAGCCTGTTTCATAACACAAACTATGGATTTCTACCCAATGATTGAAGCATTAAATGAATAATTTTTGATAGAGCTAGGGAATAGTTATCTTTCTATGAAGACAGCTTTTAGGCCCCAAACTACATTATTCATCCTATTTTCAGTCTTATGAGGCCTATGTGGGGAACAGCAGTCCTCCTGTAAGTTGTAAGTTTTATAACTAAGGACCTTAATGAGCAAACTGTTGTTGGGAATTTGCGTGAGTGAAAACTGAAAGGATTTGGCTCATTTACTTTCAAACACCTAGGTGTACAGACATGATTTTTAGTGTTTTAAGATGCTTTATGATATTTCTCTTTGCTTTTATCCTTTTTTATTCTGTGTACATCTGTTTGCTATAATTGTACATCCTGGATGCTTATCTGAGCCTGATTCAACAACTGTTACTCACATTGAGTGGTCTTTTACTTGAATGAACAGTTTTCATCCATAAAAGGAGAAATCCAGTTCTGTGCTTCCTTATCAGTTAAGGATACCACAGTATTTTAAAATCCATTCTTAAAACTTTCTTCTGCTGTAATGCTAACTGGTAGAGGGTGTAACTAGTGATGGACAGTCCCCATATGCTGCACTCTGTTTCTACATACTGTAGAGCACATCTTTGTGGGCACAGCCTAACTTGCATTACAATGACCTACTCTTCTTTGCCCTGTTGTTCTTTTGTTATGTGCTTAAAAAGTTACATATGTAACTCAAACAACTGTGTTGTGACCGTGAAGTTTATTTGAAATGTTGTTCTAGTAAAACCTAATAAAAATGATTTTTGCTTCCATAGGGATTGTTATGAAATTTGGAACATATGTACTACATAGCTTCATGTTGAAGACTATGGGAAAATCTCCTGCAATTTTAGGATATGTTTGAGGCCAATTTGTAAAATAACAGGCTGTAGGTAGTATGTGTTTATTTGGAAATTCTGTCTGATCTCAAGCAATAGAACATGGAGCTGCAAATCATCTTCTTCCAAGAAAAGCCCAAACAACCTTGGTGCCTCTGCCAGATATCTCTGATTATCAGCCGAAATCATCTTGTCTTTGCCAGGAAGGTCATAAGACTCCTTTTTGTCAGGCTTTTGCCCACAGAGTGCTTCCATAAATGGGTACTGATTTATTTATTT
This sequence comes from Cariama cristata, assembly GCF_000690535.1. Classification (NCBI taxonomy): domain Eukaryota; kingdom Metazoa; phylum Chordata; class Aves; order Cariamiformes; family Cariamidae; genus Cariama; species Cariama cristata. The sequence goes on from NW_009611334.1 coordinate 20,865, forward strand.
TTTTTTCCTTACCAAATGAACTTCAGAAATTAAATGAGAGATTTAATTGCTGTGCACTGAAACCCTTTCCACTTGCCTTAGAGCAACTTACTGAGGTATGGAGGGGTTCTTATATTGTCGAAAATGCCTTTTCCAGCCGCATCTCTGCTACAGAAGCCTATCACCTCTGGTTCCAATTCTATGCATTAGTGTAAAAATTTGAGAAATGCCACATGAATGCAACATCTGTCAGCATTTATCAAAGTCTTGCTAGTCTAGCTGATATTAAAGCCACATGATGATTTCAGACTTGCCCGTATTGGGCTAATATGGCATTGAGGGAGAACTGTGCTGTTTTCCTCACAGTAACCACTTCAGTGCATTAGGTGTTAATCATCAGACTCCTAAATGATTCTTTTTTTTTTTTTTTAATTAACGGCATGTAGGATCTGTGCTTAGAGAAGCCCAAAGCTTCCTGTCCTGTTTGTATAACTGTTGGTTTGTATTTAGAGCTTACAGTTCTGTATTTGAAGTTTAGTAGCTGAGAATCAAGATGTTCTTAAAGTGGTGTTGATTGTCTTTTCCTGGCCTAATCTATCAGTGCTGTGATACCTGATTCATATGCATAAATTAGCTGTTCTAAAATGAGAAAAAAAGCTTTGTAGAAGCTGAGAGGGTTCATATTGCTATTTCTCAAGTGTGTTAAAAGGAGAAATTATACTAACCTGTTTTTTATAGTTCAGTCTAGCTACTTTATGTTTTTACTCAGAAGCCAATGAATAAATCATAAGTGTTACATATGTGTTAATCTAACCAGATCCTCAAGGAAGAATAAGTAGAGCAACTGTTATTTTTACAGCTGTAGCTCATAATTTGAGTGCTTTCCATTTAGCTAAGTATTCAAATGCTGTCTATTTAAATATAGTGCAGGATTTAGACTTGTGGTAAGTGTATTGATAAAAATAAATCAAGCCTCTCTGCTTTTTCTGAAGCTCTAATTTTATATGTGAAACTAGCTTTTAAAGTAGTTTAAAATTAACTTGTACCATGATCCCTTTGGAGAAGGCTTATGTCTTCAAATGTCTCTGCAGTGCCTTGTTCAATTGTCAAGTTGAATCTGTGAGTTACTCTCTCAGAATAAGTATTAAATAAAAATGTTAAACTCTGGCTTACATGCAGATCTCCAGTCCAAGGGCATGGCTTCACTGAATTCTCAAGACCTTTGTTCACTGAGTTGAATTTGTACATGTTAAAGATTTGACCTTATAGATATTAAGTCTAAGTTATTCTCCACTAAGTCATGGATAAGTTTAGATTGGTAGACCGTTTGCTATTTTGCATTAGGAAATGGTTGTGTTCATCATTTCTTTCACATAAAGAGAAAAGATTTTTGTGTTTTTGCTAGGCTTTTTTGTTTCAGGACTTAGATGGTGACCCTGCAAATTGGTTTCCCTAAAAACTATTTATGAAGGAAAATGAGATCATCTATATGCACTGCATATGGTAAGTAATTACTGGTTTATTCAGGTGATTTATGTATAAAATATTGTTATTAATTTTCTGTTTAATATTTAATTTGTCTCAAGTGAAATTTGTTGTAAATGACATATGAAAACTCACTTTCTAGCTGTGTCCTCTCTCGTAGATACTGCGTTTTTTGGTAGTACATTCAAGCTTTTGGAGGAGCTATCGGTAACTCTTCATGGTAGAGATAAAATGGGTTTGAACAATTATTAGAAACAATTATGACAAACTAAAATTTTTTTACGAAAGTCAAAGGAAAGAAATGATTCATTATCCCAAAGATGTAGTCTTGTGACCTGGCATATTGGGACACTAGAGAGATTTCTGTTTTCGTTTGGCAGCTGGTGGCATTAGGGTTATAATTCTGTTAATAGTCAAAGAAAGGCTGGGAGCTATAAATAAAATCTAATTTGCTAGCAAACATGCTACTGAAGTACAAATATTCTTTTTAATTTGGTTATTTGGTACTCCTCTGTTCAACCATATATGTCATTTAAATATAATCAGTAGTTCTTCTATCTGTAGGAACGCCTTATGTAATCAAAATGAAGTATTGTCATGATTGCTTTTGAAAGATGAAGATTTAGAGCTAGAAAGGAGGGAGAGGGCCCTAACATTTCCCATGGCTTCTAGTAATCAAACATGAGCAATTTGTTGATGAGTGATGCCCTATATATAAGTACACTTTATGCCCAATTAGGTAAGGACTGTGTATCACTTTATCAGTGAAGGGAGGAACTGTAATTGATTTCAGAGGGTTGGTACTGCACTCTGAATACCTTTAGAAGATATTTTTATGCTGGGCCCGTGAGTCAATAACCCCAGGAAAAACTTCAGTGCTGATAAAATTCTATCTGGGACTGTCTTGCAGTGTAACACCATAAAATCAGCTTTGCTAGCTGCAAATGCTGCGTTCCTCCTGTTTCGCCGGGCTGGGGGAGGCTGGCACCATCAGCTGCCCTGTCGATGAGGGGGATGGTCTATCTGTGATCTTCCTTGTGCTTTTCTGTTCCAGTCTGTGCACACAACAAAGTCTCTTCATATCCTGGCCCTTTGTGAGTATTTATTAAGGACACACATGCACATTGCTGGAAGTGCTAGATGTTTTCTAATTAGCTGTGGAAAAAAATCCCATTATTTTGCATAGCTTTGTGTGCCTGTGCTTCAATTCTTTGTAGTGATGACTGTTTCTGTGCCCTTCAAACTGTGGAGCCCTTGGGTGCTTCTTGGCTGGCCACTTTGATTGCCCCTTCTGTTTCACTGCACTGAAAGCTTTATGGCTTTTAAGCATCAATACATGTGAAGGATAATTCAATGGATGAGAAAAATGAAGCTTGTTGAAAATATGCTGCAGTTGTTTCTCCCCAGGTCCCCGATCAGATCTTTGACGTTATGAAGCCTTCTTCCACTTAGGGACTCTAAAGTGAAGTACCGCATCAGAAGGTTTCTGCATCACATTTTACTGCTGTTGTATGAATCAGACCTTTTAGCTGTTACTCAGGTACTCTAAAGCTGTGTCACCATAGTAGGGAGCTGGATTAGGATGGAGTCTGAGAGGAAGAGACGCCTATATTCTTGTTTTGGCTCTGATTTATATCTCTACTTTGATCAGAACTGTATTTTGCTGCAGCCATGATTGCATTCTTAAAAGCTACTTTTTTGGTGATTTTTCCACTTTTATGATTTCAATGGGAATTAAAGTATAATGAGATTTTAATTTTTTTTTTTTTTTTTTTTTTTTTTTTAAGCACTTGAAAGACCTATCTCAGTCTTTTTGGCACTGCCGTTAGAAAAAGTAAAAAAGTCCTTAAAAGTGGTGTCCCTTAGCACTGAAACATCAGAGGTTCCTGTTATTTTGGTGTGATTGTAGGATGTGTTTTTCATTATTCCACAATATGTCTTGGCATTTTAGTGTTGTAAAGTCCAGAGCAACCTGAGACCTTAAGGGTCTGTCTGTCTGATGAATGCTGAGGTTCACAGAGGTTTACTATCATGAGGTTTTGCAACAAAGCCTTGGTTTGTGGATCATGGAGGGTAGAGGGTTGATTCTTTTTTTTGTTTTGCTCTGAGGGAGAAAAAGTCTATTTTTCCCCAGATTAGGATGTATTTTTCTGTGGGAGTCTTAATTGACAGCTGCCTCAGAGTTTATAGAATATTGATAGAAGTAGAAGTCTCATCTTTATTCTGAGTATTGAGTTAGTATGACTATTGTCTGTGGTTGTTCGATTTCCTCACAGAAATAATGATGTTTGTTTGCTTTTATTCATTTAATCCAATGTGACATTTTAAATATGACTGTTCCTTTAAGAAACTGAAAATGTAGCAATAACTATTACAGTGTTAAAAATGTTATCCAGCGTAGTAACTTAGAAAAATACAAAGTAGTTGCTAAGGGGGAAATACCAAATCAAACTCTAAATCCAAATGGAAAATAAGTTTCATCTCCAGAGTGGTTCCCTTCTTTATAGAATTTGATTCTGAGCTATAGCAGATAGATATCTTGCCTTGAAGGTAAAAAAAGAATATTATAGAGTCATAGAATCCTTTAGGTCAGAAAAGACCCTTAAGGTCATTGAGTCTAACCGTAAACCTAACACAGCTAAGTCCACCACTAAACCATATCCCTAAGCGCCATGCCTACATGGCTTTTAAATACCTCCGGGGATGGCGACTCAGTTACTTCCCAGGGCAGCCTGTTCCAAAGCTTGATAACCCTTTCAGCAAAGGAATTTTTCCTAATATAACCCAGTGTTAGTTATTTTCTTGCTTTTATGTTCTACAATTTATAAAAGAGGTATAGGATTTTTTGCAGGATTTTGGTTTTTAATTGAGAATTTTAATTTTCTTTATATAGATTTCAGTGATCATCAGGAGAATACCAGGTCAATACATGCTCAATAGACAAGGCTTATGATTTCATTAATATTTATAAGTTAATACTGTGCTCAATAAGAAATGTCTTCATAATTGGACTGTAGGAAGATTAAGTAACTAAATATGAAAGGTTAATTTTAGAAAGTAACTGTCAAGCTAAAGGAACAGTGTTGTCAGCTGTGGTGCTCACCATTCTGTTCAACATGGTGTGAAACAACTGTTGCAGGACTATTTTGGGGGAAGGGTTGAGGCCTCTTCCAGGGTTCAGGTTAGGTGAGAACAGAGACAAGTAACTATGTTGTAGATAAGTTCTTATACATGTGAAATTTTTGAATTACATTATCTTAAAAGCAACAAGTTCAATAATATAATTAGATCTTGGCAACTGTGGGAAGTTAAAAAGATCATTTTAGGTAATCTTCTCATGTTCTGTGTTTTCTGTACCATGAGAATATTTTATGATTTCTCGGTTAAAAAAAACAAGGCAAAATTATTCCCTCTAAACACAATAAAAGCACCTTTTCTTCTTAAAATGTTTTTGCTTGTCTTTCCTTGCATAAAGAATGCTTATGTTTTCCAGTCACAGACAACTGTGTAAGTGTTAAAAACACTTCTCCTGAAATGTTGCATACCCAGGGGAGAGAGTAAGAGAGCAAACATCACCTAACGCAACAGAGGATCTAGAAACACACTGTAGGGAGTTATTTCAGATGCTTTGGAGTTGAGGATAGAAGTCGACCTCTATAGATTAGAGGAACCATGCTTTCCCCCTTGTTTCCCCAGTTCTTTCTGGCTGTGGCTTTAGCTTGCTTGTCCTTTACAGCAGTGCTACAAGGCACTAGGCAATTAAACAGGGTAAAATTATCAGCTCTTTTGAGCAGTTAAATTCTGTTGGTAACATATTTCTTCAATCTTGCCTTGATTGATGAGACAGTCTGTGTATCTCCAATTGTAATTTGCAGAGAATAACAAACTCAAAACTGTTTCAAAATGGCTTGCTCATACTGGTACACAACTATAATAGGAGCAAGTAAATTACATGTTTCAAATCCCCCAATAATATTTCTTTAAAGGGTGTATCTAGCTTCAAGAACAGAGAGTCAGTATAAAAAAGACTAGGGAGTGTGCTGTGATTATAAGATAAATCCTTTATTGTACTTCAGTTCTGCAGTATCTTTGGTTATTTGACTTTCTGGCTTAGTCACAGGAATGGTAGTCTAAAGGGATATTCACATTGCCTCCCACATGAAGCATTCTGGTATATGCAGAAGCTTTTCCTGTAAAGATCAGGATGCAAAAGACATTGAGTCTTTCTCTTGTTGTCTGTCGCTGGGTTCTCTCCCCTGTCTGTCACCCACATATTTTCTGAACTATCTTTCACAGCTGTCACACCCATGGCTTCCCTACTTGTTACCTGAAATGCCCCTCCCTAGGTCTGTCTTCAGGTGAGCTCTGGCCTCCCTGATTTTGACCCCAAGTTTCTGGACAGTGCTTTTTGTACTCTGCTTTTTTGTCTGTCCTTGTCTTCATCTCCTCCCCTCCCCCCCCCCCCCCTTTTTTTTTTTTTAATTTTAGCTCATCAGAAAGCTTCTTCCTAAGCCAAGTGGGCCTACTGCCAGAACTATTAGCCTTCCTGCACAAGGGCAGCTCCCTTCCTGAATCCTCAGTAAAAATCAGGGACCTCTCCTGGGAACTCATCCCCTTTGTGCCTGTTCCCCTGGGATTTTACCCTGCTGTTCCCTTGAATAAGCCTAAATCTGCACTTCTAAAATCCCTACCCACTTTGCTGTTTACCTTTCCAGCCTTTCTCCTTGTCCTCAACTCAGTCATCTTAAGGTCACTGCAACCCAGGCCGCTGGACAAGATTCACCTACCAGTTCATCCCTATTTGTGAGCAGCGGTTTAAGCAGCGTTACTGCTAGTGAGCCCCTTTAGCGTTTATGTTGGGAAATTGTCACCAATGCAGTGCAAGAACTGGGATTGCCAGTATAGTTCTGTGTTGTCCTCTCAGTAGATGTCCAAGTGGTTAAAACCCCTCCACTTACTTGGTCAGCAAGTCTGTAACAACCCCTACTCACAGCAGTAAAAGCTTTTTCTCTCTTGCCTCAGGGCCTTGGTCTCCATTCCTTGAAAAAAAAACAGTTTAAAGCCACCTCGCTAGGTTAACAAGCCTGTTCGTGAAGATGTTCTTCCTAGTCCAGATTAGGTGGGTTCTGTCTCTCCCCAGCGGTGGTTCTTCACCTCAGACAAGATGCTGTGATTGAAGAAACCAAACCCTTGCTGGTGACATCATGTCTGCACTCTGGTGATGGTCCATGGATGTATTTGCTGCTACCTGGGCCTCTGCTCTGGTAAGGATTCATAATGTGCAAGGCAGCGTGGGAACATCAAGGACTTGGCCGAATGGTGCAGAAGTGTGACCAGCAAGGAGATCTGAGTCCTGTAAAAGAAGAGAGTCTTTAGCCTGCTTTGGGTTTGTTTTCCTTTTCCTCTGTTGTGCTGTTTTGAGCAGGCTGAGCATGGCTCTGTACTGCTTGTTGTATCCAAACTAGTTTGTTTGTCTCTGCAGAGCATTGTGTTGTGAGTAGAATATGCCTGTAATCTGATATTCTGCATAATGGAGACCAATTTATTATCTGTGTACATCTTCTATCTGATTTTCTTTTATGAGTTGGGCCTGTGTGTGCAACTGATATCAAGCTCTTACTGTCTGTTTTATAGTTAAGATTATAATCTAGTTGTGTTTCCTGTGAAATTACTAGTTTTCTTTTAGGGCTGCTGACAGGTTGGAGCTGCCAGGTTGTAGCGTGCAGAGACTGCATGTTTCTCTGTCAGAAGTGGAAAGTCCTATTTACATTTTAAGCTTTACTCAGCAATAGCGACTGGACTGGAGTATCATTCTAATGAGTTTAGAGGATAAATGTCTGGAGGATTTACAGTGCTGCTTCTTTGTGATGCCTCACACATAACGCTCTGTTCCATCACAGGAATCTCTAGGCAGTAGTAAAGTACAAATGCTAAAAGTCACCATTACACAGGATAGATTTCAGGTGTTTCAGCTTTTGCTTTACTCAATGGAGTGCTCAATGGTGTCCTAGAGGCCTCTTGTAGCCTTTCAGAACCACCTTTGTGTAAGACAGTGCTGATTTTAGAATTGAAGGATAGCATTTGGGTTGAGATCTAAAGATGTTTTCCTTCTTATGAACTGGAAGTTCAGCCTGGCTGCTTCTTTAAATATTTTATAACAACAAAAAATCCAGTAATTTATTTGATTGCTTGGCAACATGTAGATTCAACCCACACTGTTATGAAGACTTAAAAACCTGTACCAGTAAGAAGACATTCAAATTATCCTTATCTGCTTGAAGCCTTTTCCCTCACAGATAGGAAAATATCATAAATTCTTCACTTCTGTGGAAGATTGCTTGCATAATCTATTATTGTCTGTATGAAAAGCTTTTTGAAACTACTTGCAAGGCAAGAAATTAACTCATAATGCTTAGAGGACTGCCAGCTGATAGCTTCATGACCTTGAGAATAAAGATAGCAAAATGATATTTTTTCAATAACTGATTTTTTTAAAAATTTATTAATATAAAAATAAAACAAAACAGTTCACAGAATTTCTGGATGATAGAAGTTGATATAGGAACTTAAATAATTAAAAATGTGAGGAGATATTTTAGCAGACATAGATTTGACTTCAAGAAATAGCATGACTAAATATGATAGGATCAGCCACAGTTCCTTAAAAAGACAAAAAAGAAAAAGGAAAAAACCTCTTTGTCAGTGTTGATGAGGAAAAGTTTCAGTTTTGGAAAATGAAGCTAAATGTAATCATAGGGCGTAAAATAAGAAAAATGAGGGAATTCCTATCAAGTAGTTCTAGTAGAACTGGGTGACTAAGCTGGCACAGAGATGATAGAAACGGGTCAAAACATAGCTGATCTATGACCATTTTAATGGCAAAAAAACAACAATAACAAAAGGTATTTTGTAACTGGGAAGTGGATGATGAATGGTTTGTCTCTTCAGGTAACTGGCCGATGGAAAATCAACTTGTTAGCAAGAATAAATGTAAGAGGTGTATATATCCAGAGCAGTGTAGAGGCGCTGGAAGCTGAAGGGGTGCATTAGCCTACTGCCCTGCCCCATTGAGTTTACTTGGCTAGAAATTGCATGATGTGTTCAGGAGGTCAGGCCAAGTCACCTAGAGGCTTGCTTATGAATCGCTGAAACTCATCAGTCTGTATCTTTCTTCCATTGATCTTTATAGAATCAAAAGAATAACTGCTAAGTGGAAACAGCACTAAATGGATATGAAATAGCCACAATTTCTAGTGTCTCACAGCATTTTTGGACACTCCTGAAATGGATGCCTTCCACATGTGTTGTATTAGATATGTCTAGTCCAGCTAGTTTCCAGAATCCTTTTGTCCAAGATTTTTAAGGCTGTAATTAGACTTTTTTTTTTTTGTCTGAGAGGTCAGTTTTGAATCTCTGGAAAAAATAAGACATGAGCGTTGCTGTGAATAAGCTGCAGTGGCTGGCTGAAAACACTGAATTCAGAGGTCAGAGGAATGCTGGCTGGCTATGGTATTGCATATGAGAAAGCTTGGTGTTTTCAGAAGCTTACAAACACAAAAGTAAGATGAGCAGGCCAGTATTGCATAGAAAGCTTCAATTAAAATGAAGTCACCGGGAGTTGTTCATAGGTCTCTTCTTTTGTGCTCGAAAAGAGGTCATGCAAGGTATGTTTTCTGGGGGCATAATAGACCACTCTGTCTTTCAGCAGTAAAGTTTTTGCCAATTACCCTATCTTTAACCTTCCTTTTATTATGGAAAATTAATTAGAAGGTTCTGGAGAGGAAATGGGGACTAACTGGGGTCTTTATTTTTTATGGCCTATTTAGCTTTGAAAGCGCGAATTAAAGTAGTTTCCTAATATTTATAATGAAATCTGTCCTCTCATTCTCCTGTTTTGGTGATTACAAAACAAAAGCCCAGACTGCAAGGCTTCAACCTGTATAATGGAACAAACAGCAGCTATGTCTTTACTGTGCCAGCTGAAACAGAAGCATGAAGAATTTAACCAAGGCAGTGTGAGACGGACTGAGTCACAAAAGTGTTTTTAAAACAAAAATGTCGGTATTCACCATGTTTGGAAGCTGGGAGCAATATAAAACAGTGAGAGCTAATACGATAGGATCTGGCTTCAGCTGTAGTGCTGAGTGGAGATTTAATCAGAACAATGTAATAGTCTAATGTAATTTAGGTTAAATTTACAAGGAGTACAGCTTCTACTTAAATACTCTGAAATTATTTTAGGTAACTGAAATTGCATATTAATTTTCATCCTCTTGCTTAAAATGTAGTTGTCCCCATTTGAAGAAGTTTACAAAACCATCAGCCACTGTTCCAGTCTTATTACCCTGCACAGGTAGGAAGTCTGTCTTTCTGTTTTCATCTGACATGGCACCTCCCTCATAGCTTGAGTCCTTGCTACGAGGTGGTGTATCACAGATTGATAACCACAGAACAGATGGAGAACAGAATGCCTGGACAGTTTTTTTTTATGAGAAGATCAGGAATTATGACTTTATAATCTTCCATCTTGCTATTTTGGAGAGAAGCCATGTTTACCGCTTTTACAGTAAGCATTAGCATAGGAAATGATGCTATCAGCCATAACGAGTAGTGCTAGTGGGAGAGGAGATAAATAGTGAGATAGTGAAAGACTGAACCTGAAGAACTGAGAATCTTGATTGGAAATAAATGTTTATTATGCAGCCTGTGCACTGAAACTTCAGTGTCTAATGGTGAGTCAAGGCTGAAGAGAACTGAAACAATTTCTTACTCTGTATTTCTTTTACCAGCACCTGCAAACAAACTGAAACAGGAGGCATGCGTGTTTGACTTGTTCTTGTTCTCTGAAGAGGACATGGACAGGGAGCATTAAAGGAAATGAAGAGTTTTCTGCAGAAACATTTTTTTTAATATAAAATCCATTTTAAAATTATTATTGTTGTTATTACTGTTATTAATTTTTAAGAAAACTTAACTCAACTTTAGCTTCACCCATCTGGAGTCAAATTAAGAAGTGATTAATTTCATTCTGCTTGTGACATTTATATACATGTAGAACCAAGCTGCAGTGTTTGCTTTGGGTAAAATGTATATTATTGTTTCTTTATCTGTGTGAGCTTTTATGTGTGGGTTTTTTTGGATTTTTTTGTTCAACAGTTTGTAATTCAGGTCCTTTACATCCGTATCATCTTTCTTCTCTGTGAGTCTGTTTTTCTCTTGCCCTTTTTCTTCTTGCAACTCCTCACAGTTGTTTGTGTTCAAGAGATCAGTTAAAAAAATTACAGAGTGTATAGTAAGTGTCTCCACAGTACCTGGTACAGGAAAAGGAAAAATTTCAGGGAAGTATTTGTTAATGAACTCCACTTTTGATAAATGGTTAAAATCAAACCATTTCCAAATGTTGTATCTGTATATAAAACTACTGCAGTGAAATGCTGTAAGTTTTGCAGATATCATGAAAAAAGAATTTAAGGCAAAGGTAGTAGTCTGTCATCTCGTATACGCTGCAAAACAAAACAAATCTCTAAGAACTTCTTGTATAGCTATTGATTTTGTTCCACTTCTATACTAGCAGAGGGGATTTTTCATCTGGTTAAGTAACAGTGGCACATATCTTCCTACCTTGTTCACTACCATTTTGACCAAGGTTTTCCTATATTGAATAAGAATTCACCTTGGATAACATACTTCAATTAAGGCTTCCTGCAGGAGATCACAACTGGCATTTGCCATTCTGCCTACCTCAACCTATGGGCTACAGTGGGGGAAATGATTCTGGAAAATTACTTGTCCCTAGTGTAATCTGAGAACGAGTTGCATTTAACAAGTTGCCCAGAGAAGTTGTGGATGCCCCATCCCTGGAAGTGTTCAAGACCAGGCTGGATGGGGCTTTGAGCAACCTGGGCTGGTGGAAGGTGTCCCCGCCCATGGGAGGGG
>NW_009611334.1:32341-76739 GCF_000690535.1 Cariama cristata
CTTTTGTGGACTCCTCAACCCGCCCCCCCCCCCCGATTTTTTTGTCAATGACAGCAAATTTCTGCAAAGAGCTCTGAAACTACAAAGCCAGCTCCAAAGTGGCTCTGAAGACTTGTTTATCATCCCATTTGCATTAATATATAAATAATGATTTTCAACTGTGGGTCTCTGTCTGATAGTAATTCAAGAATTTCATTGTTAAGATTAATGACAAATTGTAACAAGCATGTTTTTTGATCATGAGTTCCAAAGTCCCCACCTGATGATGCAAGAGAAGAAAACAAGCATAAAAGTGAGTACTACAACACTGCACTGGAACACAAATTATTGTAATGTGAAGAAAGACAGAATGACATGGATGTGAGAGACAAACAAAAGTATATGAATGGGGAGAACAGAGATGGGTGAATGCATCTTCAGCACGATCCCATTAAATCTTTTCAACTAGAGCCAATGAATTAAAACAGTATAGCGTCCCTTAGTCGATACAAATGAATATATGGATATGTCTCTGGAGGTCTGTACAGTTTACATGCCTACTCAGTCTGCTTACCCATTCACTCTTTGGCTTTTCTACTGTTGATGGGTTAAGAGATGCCCACTCTTCTGATGATTTGTATGTGATGTACAAACTGGTTTGGTCAACAGTTGAACTGAGTTTGTGAATTCATTTTACACTATTTCCAGAACAGCTGTCAGCTCTCAAATACTGTTGATTTGCAACAGAGTCAGGTCAACATCTACAGGTGAATGTCTCCATATTCCTTTATGAATACCTTGTGCTACTCATCTTTGATTTATAACTGTTTTAATTTTTTACTTGGATTCCTGTCGTCTTTGTCATTTTTCACCTTCTAAAATTTCACCTTTTGAAATTAATTCAAAGTAAAATGCAGTGCAAGACAGTAAGTTTTCAGAGTGGAGATACTTCTTACCAAATTTTTCTAGTCTAAAGTTTCATAAGCCTACGTTTTCAGACTTTGAATTTGCTGGTTGTTTTCTGAAACTATTTAGGATTTGGTTTCAAGTGTCACAGCAGGTCATTTCTCTGTTGGAAGAAGTTTCTTGTTGGCCTTTTAAATTCATATATGTTAAAGCACAATAATTGAAAATGCATTTCCCCACTTTATTAGAAGAACATTTCTTAATAATGTGATATACCTTCAAAGATAAGTCACCCAATAAATTTTCTATATTATTTTGATACATTGCACCAACTCAGTTAAGATCCAGGAGTATTATCTAGTGTGAAGTTTGTTTCAGGATACCGAGCCTGTTGTTTTTAATCTGTTTAGACCTTCTTGAAATACTTTTCTCTGTCAGTTTTAATACTATGCACATTTTTGGTTTGTCTATTTTTATCATTGCTTTTCTTTTGTTATGACTCTTGTATATGATTGTTTTTGGTAAATGCTAATGTTATTTATGCTTCAGAAAAAAATAAGTTCAAACATCAATCTGAGCAAGCCTGTTTGCATTGCCATGGCAAAATGAGAAAAGTAATAACAATCAAATGAGCAAAAAGACCAACTAGAGGTTAGAGATTAAGTTAAAAGCAGTGAGGATTTTTTTTTTTTTCTTAACTAAAAGCAAATCCTAAATAGATTTGCCTGGAAAGTAAACTTCCTTTAGTATTGAGAGGTTAGTTTTTGAGTTCTGGGTGAAGACAGACAGATTCGTAGCTCTTACACACCTCTAAAAGCTGATTCAGTCTTTTGAAAGCAAATAGGGTATTTGTTATTAACTTCAAGTAGTGTTGAATCTGTCCTTTACTGCTGTTTTGTAGTCACTGGGGAAACAAACTTCCTTTCTGTTAGGTACAGCACTTTCCTTAATAGGCCTCTGCTGACAAAATCCTTGCAACTATTGACGACTTACTTTTCCTGCCATCTATGTATAAGGAAAGATATTAACTATAGTTATTAACTTACTTCTTGCTTTTTACTCATTGCCTATTTTGTGTATCATGAAATGTGTTCTGAGTTTGAGAGATGTCTTAGGGCATCAGGAGTTTAGAGCCAGGGAAAACAGAATTTTATGGTGCTTTTTGTGCTGGAGCATAATGTGGGTTTTTTCCCCTTACAAAATTAATTCATTAATTTGGTATAGATAATAGTGCCTTTGTGTTTATTTTTAATTAAACTATTATCAATGCATGGGTATGCTTTGACCTTGCTTCTGTGAAAGGAAGGAATGTATGGGAAGGGGTATGATCTTGCTTTGAGCTCCTAGCTCATGCTGAGCTAAGAATGCAGCTGGAGCTGTGGTTAAGAGACAGTACTAGTAAATAAAAATGACCAGGATTTCTGCTTTGGCTCTAAAGCCAAGAAACACAAAGATTTGCATCCATATGGCTAAACTCTTTTACTCTTCAGAGCAAAGTTGGATGATACATCTGAACTACCCACCGATATGGTCCCTGGCCTGTGCTATCCCGAAACCATTTCCAGGTGCTATGTAGGAGAGCACTAGCTGGCAAAGACAAAAACCATTCTGGGAGCTGTAGTAACAGCTTAACGGTACGGAAATGGCATGCCAGCACCCAGACCCATGCTCTGACTCTTTAACTTAGCAGTGTAGACAGACAAAGCCACAGTGTCTCTCCAGTGCCAGTTTGGCTCGACCCCACACTTTGCTCACTTGATGTGATAATTTAGCTCCTGCACTTCCTTTTGAAGTAGTTCTCTTCAAGAGAAAACTCAGGCACAGCAAGCGGTATGGTGTGTTCAACATCTGCTCTAGGCAGTACAGATGTGAACCCTGCCAAGTTTGACTGTGCTTCAGCACTGTCCCAGCAGTATGCGCGTCTTCGTGTGCCCTAGCCTGACCCGCTTCTATGCATGTGCCTTTGACATCATGTTCGAGTTCTGATGTGGTGCAACACAACTTTCTCAGCATTTCAAGCACTTTGAACTGAAAAAAAAACCCCAACAAAACAAGAGTCGTTATGTCTCAGGGGCACCATATGTAGCCCAGAGGAGTTACAAGCCAAGTGCTATGCAATGTGAACACGAATCTAGCTGATCTGAAAGGTGCTAGTCCACAGCAATGTGGATGTAAACCAGCCTACTTTAACTGGAGTAGGACACAAGATTGCTTCTGTTTTCTGGTCCACAGACATGACAGAGATGTACTGCTGATCATATCATCTTTCTGTATGAGGCAAGCTGCTCCTGTTAAGAGCCAGCAGGTGTTCCAAATGTTGCCATTTCCTACCAAAAGTTCCAATATGCTAATGTTCAGACTTAAAAGCCCTAACTGATCTTGCATTTAAAAAGCACTACGTTAAGCTCTGAGATACTCTAAAAAAGCATTTCATTTCAAAAAATACAACTGCCTCAATTTTCTGTTTTTTTTGATGAAAATGTATATAATTATAAGTTGGGCTAAAATTGCTCATTCATAAGTATCCCTATACACTATTAAAAATGCCCTGACAGATAACACTTTGTGGACCTTCTTGCCACAGGGCAGGACATGAATAGTTTTCGTATGCTGAAGAACAGTTGGATACATTCATGGAAGAAAGATCCAGGGGAGACTGGCTGAAATCCAAAAGCTGTGTTTTGAGGTAGTCCCTGACCTACAAATTGCTGGATCCCAGGAGAGGACTCTGTGTGCTGCCCCTGTTCTTTATATTCCTCCTGAGGCTGCTGTTTCTGACAGGATGCTGAGATATAGGCGTCTTTGAGACGTGCTCATATGGCATATTTTATGCTCTTAATTGCAGATCCCAATAACACCTGCTGTTGCAAGTGTTGGATTTTCACTCTTTTTCATGCTCAAACATATTCAGTCTTGTTTTCATAAAGGGAATAAGAGTTGTTTAAAAGAGAAACTGCTGCAAATGAAGGGTAAATTCTGAATGTGCATCTTGTTGACATTGCCCTTTACAGAGTCAGAAACTTTGTAATACCACAGCAGTATTATGTAAGAGAATGGAGGAGCATAAATGTTGCTGCAAAGCATACAAATATTGTATCCTTGTCCCTTAGGGCTGATCTTCTGAAAGACACAAACGGAAGATGACTGTGGAATGAAAATTTAACATACAGGAAAAGAAGCATATTAAAGAATTGGCACAGTTTGGTTATATGCAAGTGGTGATATAGGTCTTTTCTTCTTTTTGCATGTTTTTAAAATGAAACTAAAGGTAAGGAATTTTTATAATGTTGATTTATACATTTGGCATATTGGCAATTAAAAGAGATGGCTTGTGTCCAGAACTGAGTAAGCTATGAAGGAAGCGGGAGGGGGAAGGGACCAGCACAAGAAGCCAGAGGAATCCTTTGTTTCCCTCAAGAACAGAAGGGACATCCCATGGCTATCACCATCCATGTGCTAGCTTTCTACATGATACCAATAACAGGGACATTAATTTTGGCTTGTAATTGCAATTGATGATGAGTTTCTCAATATTTTTGGATGTTATTTGACCATCAGTTGTGATTACAAGAAAACTGAGAACGATAGCTAAACTTTGTTCTTTTACTTGTACTGCATCATATATATGATGAAAACCGCTTCTTTGTGCCTCACTGATCATATTGTAACCCATGAAGGAAATGGCATTTGAGTTACACTTGTGGGTTTAAGTATAAACTACTTTGGCTTAGTTTTAAATTGATCCTGATGGCTCCTTACAGTTCTGTTACTGAAGTTTTATGAATATAAGTTACTGATCTGCTTAAATGATTTTCTGCTTAAAAGTCAGAAGCTTGCTGGTATATCACCTTATGCTTTAGTAATGCTATGGTGATGTGGATTCCTGATTTTGTATTTTTGAACATTTTGCTGAACACCTTTTCCATTCTTTGTATAGTGGTTATTTGCTTAATGCACAATTGTTTTTGCAGTTGCCAAACTCATCCTTTCATAGTGTCTATTGATTTTTGAAGTGACGCTTCTGCCTTTTATCCAGTTTTTGTGACCTGATTGTATCTCTTGAGTATTGCTATGGTAATAACTTCTATTTTCTTTATCTGCTCTGTGTATTAATTTTAGTCTGTACTGATTTTAGCTATAACTAAAAGAACTAGAACAGAAGCACTGACCTATTTGTATTGTGTTAGGTAATATACATTTTCATTATAAAATAAGGTGCATCTTCAAAATGGGTCATGTCCTGAAATCCTGACTAAAGTTTACTTGAAGTTCAGCATATATTTAAAAATGAAAGATGAAAGCCTCACTAACATGATATGAAAGTGAGAAATTCACCTATAACTGCATTGCCAGTTCACAAATTGCATAAAAATATTTTTTGAAGTCATGACAGTTAATTGAGGGTCTATTCTTCCTCGTTTGTCCCTAAAACTTCTGCATTTCCAAGTCATTTTACTAGCTATTATTTAGCTGATGAGGCATAAAATCCAGCTCCCAAATCTGTGCATATAGTAAAGACCTCAGATTTTTCTACAATATTAGGTAATGTCCAATTACATATGTGCAACTTTATATACCTAGCTTAAATGTGACTTTAAGATAACATTCCATATAGTGTTTAATATTGGTGCTGTTCAAATGATTTCTCCATAATCTCCCAAAAGTGTAGCTGATTTTGAACAAGAGTTGATACCTTTAGAGATACAATTTTGTATTTTAAATGTACTAAGTTTATTAAAGATGCTAAATAAACAGTATTAGTAAGATCAGTGTCCTGTCTGTCCTCGCAATATTCATTCATTTTTTTATCTTTATTACTAGATTCTGCATCTTTTGTCCTTTAAAATTTCTTCACGCAAAGGACATTCCTGGGATTAATAACTGCAGAGCCTGGCCTCTAGGCTGTAAATCCTTAGACTCACTTTGAAACCTAGAGGCAGCCACTTTCTTAAACTGTGTTGCTTGCATTAACAAGGGAAAATAACTTTTGAGTTCTATTTAGCTGTTAACATTTTATAACTGTGCAGGCGTGTCATGAAAGAGCCATGTCATGGTTTGCTCTGGCTTCTTTTTCATTCTTTAAGTTCCCAGTGGGAACTGTAGATCCAGGTTCAAATGTGTTATTGAGTTGGTTATAAAATCTAAATTTATCTTGTGTTCCTTACCTTTGCAATACTTAAGTACACTTATTAAGAAAGAGGTTTCCATTGCTCATTTATTCTAAATCTTCTTTGAAAATTATTAGATACGTTAAACTGTTCCTTCTGCAACATTTAAAAACCTATTATCTATTTTCTTCAATATAGATCTCTCTAATCACTGATATCTGGAAACAGATTTGAAAGTTGGGAAGGGTAGATTTGAGAGAGTCTGTTTATGTAGTAAAGATCAGCTGCTTCTTTAGATAGCCTAATGTCTTAATGGCAAATATATAAAGATACTTATGAGACCCTTTATTGCACGTTTTTGTTGTCTATTTTTAGCGTCATTTTTCAGACTTGTCATTAGTTTCTGTAGAAATACAGTGCAACTACTAGAATTTATTTTCTGTCTTTCATTGTAAATTATGATTTGGTGCTTAAAAGATCTTGGTAAAAGTTCTTTCATTTATGTACTGGATATTCTCCTTTAGCGTGTGTAGCGTAGTTGAATTGTGCATAGTTTGTGTTTCAGAGTTGGTTGTAGTTTTTGTTTGTTGGTTTTAGGGGGAGTAAAATTACAAATTGTACATCTTATAATGTATGAGAATTTTCAAAATGATACTGTCAAAATCGGAATCTGTGCCACTCTTGCAGTTTTATTCCATCTTTGTTTCTCTTCAAGGGCTGGAGATGTGTCCAGAAAATCACTTGAATTTTAGAAATGTGGGGTTGATGCCAATTGTGCCAAAGCAGATGCTCGTTTGTACAAGAACAAAGCAAGAAGGGCCCCAGACTTCATAATATGATCCATGCAAAAGTTTCTATAAAATCAACCTGCTTCAAGAGGGAGTCTTTTGTGAAATCAGTGAAGGTCCTTGTGAAATAAGGAACGGGATCAGTCCATAGTGTGGAGCCTTGATTTGTTTGTTTAGTGCTGCTTTGTATTGATAGAAAATGGATAAAAACGTGGATGCAGAATACTGCAAAAATCTGGTGTAAAAAGTAGGACAAAGCACTCATCACCTTCATATAATTACGACTGCTCTGTTGTGGTACAGTTTTAAAATGCATTTGTATTTAGAATATTTTATTCTCACTGAAAATTAAAATCAAGTGAAGTGATTCACCTTTTTTTTTTGACCAACCAAATAATTAGGGTTATTTCCCATGCACCAGAATGTTTAGAGCAAGGTCAGTTTTCATTGTAATTAATTGTGTGTTTGATTACAATTCACAACACTTGACTGCAGAAATTTTTCTGGCAATCTTGTTAGATAGGAAATTTTCCTCTTGGAATATTATTTCAAAATTTGAACTTAGAACTTTTAAACTGTTCGATCTGGAGACCCTGAATAGCTTTATGAAGAGTCTGAAGAACTTGACAGAAACCTATTGGGCAACACAGAGATCAGTGACACCACTTTGCGTGGTGTCCACCACTTTCCAAATCAATGAACTTATCCTGAGGACTCATGGCTTTTGATGAAGTTGCCTTAGAAGTGTTTCTTCAGTGTGCTTCACACCAGTGAAGGGCTTCATGCTGCTTTTCCTTATCAGCTATGATGTGGTTAAATTGTGTGCCCTGAATGAAAACCTAATTTGCACATGTTTTTGCCTGGGCAGTATTTACCCTTTCTGGTCTGTGGA
Source organism: Cariama cristata (assembly GCF_000690535.1). Lineage (NCBI taxonomy): Eukaryota > Metazoa > Chordata > Aves > Cariamiformes > Cariamidae > Cariama > Cariama cristata. Next base: position 40,015 of record NW_009611334.1, read on the forward strand.
TGGGCTCTTGGAAGCCATTTCCTCTGATAAGGCTCCTATCTCAACAAAAGAAAATCCTCCTAAGAAGGACCTTGATTGTCCTGGCCCTGATACTTGCTTTGGCAAATGTCAGTGAGACGCTGCTGGATATGGAGAGGAGTAAAGGAAAGACGACGATCTTATGAGAAGTAGGATAATAAGATAATATGAGAATAGGATAAACAGCTTATGAAAATAAACTACTAGAAATTTCAGAGCATCTGTGATGAGTGTAGTATAAAAATTTAGGCATCTGCACATTGTGCTACGTAGAAGTGTGCCAAGATACTGGATATTCTGTGTAACAGTCATTACCTTCAGAATTCACTGTGTGAAGATAACAGGCTGAGTATGCAGCTTTGGATCCCCATGCATAGCTTTCAGTGATGTAAAAAAACCTGGAAATAATTGCAAATGCAATTTGCCATTAAAAGGCAGAACAATTGCATTCATTTTCTATATGATAAGAAAGGGTAGCAGTAGCAGTTGGCTGCTAATTATGAATAAAGACATAGCATTTTTCAACCTTGCAATCTTTCAATTTTGAGTGCTTATTTTAGGGATTAAACTGGAAAAGGTTTGGAAGCAAGCCAAGTGTCAGTGGTGTTACTGTTTTAGACTTTATCACAGCATCCAGTCCAAAGGGTGGATCTGAGTCTTCCTGCACTTCTGAAGCAAATCTAAGTGGTTTCTTAGGTTTTGCCTATCTACCTATTCCCTTGTTGTATTTTTTTTTTTATTATACTGCCAATTTTTGATGGAAAACTCCCCACTCCCCATTGACTGTACTATCAGAAGGAAGAGATGTCAGAATCCTGTTAGCTTTAGTTTCGGGATTTATGTGATTTTTAACATTAGCAGCACATGGTTTACTTTTCTTGTAAATGGTATTTGTGAGAAGATGACATCCCCTGATCTTGCAAAGCTGAGAATAATGATCTGAAGCGTGAGACCTGTGAAAGACACAATTCAATATGAAGAGTAAATAAAAATCTTATGGTGCTTTTAATGATATGCACTACTCCATAATATCTAGGTATTGTTGGAGAATAAAAATAAAGAAACAAAGCCAGAGCAAGATTCAATAACCCTGTTTTTAAATTCTGAGAAATATCAATATTTTAAAATAGCAATATATAGGGGGGTTGGACTAGATGACCTTTAAAGATCCCTTCCAACCCAAACCATTCTATGAGTCTATGCTTAGTGTTTTAAATAATGCTTGTTGAGTGTTTTGGGTTTTTTTTTTAAAAATATAATTTCTAATTAGCAGCTACACATGCCGTTTGATACTGTACAATTGGTCTCTCTTACTTTGGTCCAGAGTAAGTAATTAATGATTCATCTGTTCTTATAGCTAGCCAATTTATATTTTATGTTGCCAGCTGGTTTATGGTATGTCAAAGACACAGAGAAAGGTATCATGGGTATACTACATTAAAAATACAGTATTTATCTATTGGTACATAGATACAAACTAATCAGAAAGTGGAATTATGACCTTGCATTACTGAAGATGTTATGAAAACTGTATGTTTTTAAAATTACAGCAAACGGATAGCATGTAAGCAAGAAAAGACAAAAGCACTTAGTGGATGCATTTCTACAAAGGAGTGGAGCTTTCTGTAACTGGAAATGGAGCATTAAGTTACTTGCCGATGGGATTTTTACCAGCCCCCTTAACTGGATCGTCAATGTCATACATTGGAGTTACTTATATTACTGGGTGTTCTCTTTAATTTTATCATTTTTACTGTGTCAGCTTTTATTATCATTAACAACTAGGCTCACAGACTCAATTGTGTCCCAGCAGGATTTCAGATTATTCCTCAAATTACAGCAATTTGTCATGATGTCAATGTTTTTTAACCTATAACCCTAGGTTACCTATAGAGTCTACAGAGTCCGGATTTCGCATGCCACAGTTTCAATTTATATTGTATATAAACAATTATAGTGCTTCACAAACAAACAAAAGGCAGCCAAAGTCAAAACTAAGGGTTGAAGTGTAGCTTGTCATAAATCCATTCTAACTGGATTTCCCTGCCCCCTCCTCCCCGCCCCCAAATGGGATATAGGCAATGCAATAGTATCGTCTCTTTAACATAAAATGAAGTAGGAGTGAGTTAGACTCTTGTAAATGGCAGAAACTCTACCATTGGTGGCAGCAACAGATTTTAGAAGAATCACTGTTAGTACCGGTATTTCTCATGATATGCGACTGAAAGTTTTCAAGAGTTTTCATGGTGTTATAAGAGAGAAACAAGCAAAATAATCTTGAAGCAGAATGTGCTAGTTCAGGAACACCCAGAGCTGGGGAGGAGAAGGGAGGAGAGTGACTGTTCATCCTCTGGTAGCTCATGTGACGTCCCCAGGTATCCTCAATGCTGGGGGTGTGGACGGGTGGTCTTGAAAGCCCCGAGTCAGCCCTGCCACCTATGATGGGCAGAGCTGTCTTACAGGACACAACTGTCCTGATGCAGACAAACCGTAGGACAGCTCAGCTGCAGAGTGGAGGTTGGGACAAATTTACCATCTTCACAAATTGTGTGTGGTGTTGAAGTGACTGAGGGGGAATCTGATTGTTAAATGTAATGTAGAATTGCATTTCTTTTGGTTTTTTTATTCCTTTGTTACTATTTCAAATACTGCAACCATATGTTGACCTGCTCTTTTATTCTTGATCTTTGCCTGTAGCAACGTCATCTTAGAGAATCAATAGAATGGTTGAGGTTGGAAGGGACCTCTGGAGGTCATCTGGTCACCCCTGCTCAAGCAGGGCTACATAGAGCCAGTTACCCAGGACCATGTCCAGATGGTTTTTTAATATCTCCAAGGATGGAGATGCCACAACCTCCCTGGACAGCCTGTGCCCGTGCTTGGTCACTCTCACAGTAAAAAAAGTGTTTCCTGGTGTTCAGAGGGAACCTGTTCCTTTGTTCCACTTTGTGCTAACTGCCTCTGGTCCTGTCACTGGACAGCAGTGGAAGGAGCCTGGCTCCATCTTCTTTACACTCTCCCTTCAGGTATTTATAGACATTGATAAGGTCCCCCTGCGCCTTCTCTTTTCCAGGCTGAACAGTCCCAGCTCTCTCAGCCTGTCGTCATATGTGAGGTGCTCCAGTCCCTTAATCGTTATTGTGGTCCTTCGCTAGGCTCTCTCCAGTCTGTCCATGTCTCCTTTGAGCTGAGGAGCCCAGAACTGGACCCAGCACTCCAGGTCTGGCCTCACCAGTGCAAGTAGAGGGGAAGGATCACCTCCCTCCACCTGGCAATGCTTTGTCTAATGCAGCCCAGGATACCATTACCCTTCTTTGCAGGAAGGACACATTGCTAGCTCATGTTCAACTTGGTGCCCACCAGGACCCCATCACCCTTTTTGGCCAAGCTACTTTCCAGCTGCGTGGCCCCCAGCATGTATTGGTGCATGGGGTTGTTCTTCCTGAGGTGTTGGACTTTGCACTTCCCCTTGTTTAACTTCATGATCTTAGAGTTATTGGGCAAATTCCAGCTGTTCCAGTGAACAACTGTGAGCTTTCCAGTTCACCCTCTTTACTTTGGCAGAAACTCAGTTTTTGTTAAAGAGCTGGTTCATGTACTGTCTCCCACCACTGCAGAGTGCTGACTTTGGGGACTAGTGATGTGGAAATGTAAGGCGAGTTTCTAAGAGCAGAAAGAATCAAAGATCATCCCATAACTTGAAAATATAAAATTTTCCCAGGTGTGCTCTCCATTGTGTTGCAAGGACAAATACTGCTTCTCAAAACTTTTTTCCTGTTAGGTGTTACATAGTCTATCCTTCATTTGATTTTTTGGTTACAACTGAATGCCATCTGATTTCATGAGTCCACATTGTGGTATTTGAATGATGTTGTCACAAGGTCTTAATGACCTCGTAGACTTACAGTAGTTCAAGCAGTAGCAATTGGTGGTATGGTCAGATCTCAAAAATAAGACTGTTAAATATAAATATGAAATCTTAATGAGGTATCCATAAAATGTAAGGTATGATATGTACTAGATCTGATTGCATTTTTCCTGACAATTGGCTAGGAGTCTGGCAGCTCTACAGAAATGTCATGCTGTTAAATAACACTACTGAAGTTTTTCCTAGCTTCAAATGACAAATTTTCCATTAGCCACATTGTTTCTACAGTCCTATGTCTGTATTGTTTCTTTTTGATATATTTACTACAGTGATAACAGCAGTTATTTCCAAGGGCTGGTGTGATTTTGCCTTTTTAATCAGCTGTATTGCTCCCAAACTATGTTTTCTGGTTGTACTTGCTACCTCGTTCCTGGTGATAGAAGCTGTGGATGGGCTTATCCACCGTTTTGTTTGCCAGCAAACCTCAAAGGTGGAAGGATTGGTACTCAGTGGCCATCTTGGATGAATTTCCATACTCTCTGAAGCGCCATTAACTTTTTTACCCCCATTAAATATGTCTTTCCATTTGATTCTGAATTATTTACATTTTGGAAAATTTGCATAACATGGCAAAATATGGAAATCCAACATTACTACTTGTGTGCTTCAGTCTGAAAACTGATCTGCATTTCAGTAAAATGCTGGATTTCAAAATGGTGAAATGCAGACTTTTTTTTTTTCTCAGCTATTCCTGGCAAAAAAAATTGATAGTCTTTCAGAAGTTTGAGATTTAGGAGACCTGGCTGTAGGAAATCACTTGCAGTAAAGTAAAATCTTAGTAAATCCTTCTTACGGTGAGTGCCCTGTGGTCAAGGGTCATGCTGCCAAAGTGAGAGTGAAGGAGCTGAGGTCAGAGGGCACACAGTAAATAGAAATAATAGATTTAGGATTCTTGGACCATTAGACCTTCTATCAAATTATTTTGGCGTAGTGTTGGAAGAAAACAAAAATAGCTTTCTGGGGAAACCGTGACTAGAGCTGAATAAACTGAAAACAGTTTTATTGTCAAAATCTCTACAGTTAAAAAGAGTTGTTTTGGTGAAATACAGAGGCTGAGTGTGGCTGCTGTGCAAAATGGAGGGGATGGATTGGCAAAAATTTGATGTGTCGGCTTCCAGACCCGCAGTTCTGGGGGCTGTTGCTGTTGCTCAGAAATGAGAGGCTCTCCCTCCTTGGGGTTGCAAGAGCCCTTCTCCCTGCAGCCTTAAAGCTCAAACCCCACTTCAGCCTAGCTAAAAGAGACCAATGAGACTGCAGTTCTTAAGTGTTATTTTATGAATATGAAGTAGTGATCAAACCTGTGTGTTCTTAGCCTCTCCATCAGTGTAAGCAAGTAGCTAGTGAATGGCATGCCTTTAGAAAGGGATTTGGTTAGCCACAGTGTTATTAAAGAACTTCAATTAAGCATTCAGGTTAAATGGCTTTTGTATTTTCTATTTTACTTACCAATACATATAGATAGATAGATAGTTTACTGTGCTTTCTCTGAAATGATACTGTATTAAATTACTGGTTTATTCATGTGTTTTCTAGTGAACTTGAAGTGCTCACATCTATCAGTTACATTGGCTCAAATGAAAGATAAAACTTCCTGGTTCATTATAGATAAATTGAATAATTAAGAAACCGCAAAAACTGTCCAAGGAGTCATAGAAGTTACAGTTCTAAGTGTGTTACCAAGTAAGTCTTTAGATTAAATTTCTTTAAATAGAACTATGCAAAAATGCATACGCCCAGAGGTTTCTGCCACATCTTATTTGAAAGAATCTTTTATAATCTAGTTGCATCTGGTTAAAATTTTTAAAAGTGCTTAGCTGATGTGGGGATGAGATTTATGGTTAGATCCTAAACAGGGCTTAGGTGTATACTTAAATACAAATGTGATAAATACAAATATATGTATTCAAGCTGATCGGCTGCCTATTTGTGGAAATGGCTAAACTTACTAGGTTGTTCCCCTTGCTTCTGCAACCAAGTAAGGAATTATCCTGAAAGCTCAAGCTGGGCTTAGAGTATTTCTTGCATGCATACGTTTAGCCCAACAGAAAATGCAACTGTATTTGTTATGTTTTTAACACTGTGTTTACGTGGGTTAGCTTCTGTGGAGGGAGTGTGCAACGGTGTTATCTGGCAAGGAAGAAGACTAGTTATGCAAGGAGGTAGGTAGGATTTTTAACAGCTTGTACTGGTTGGCAGTATTTATGGACAAAGCAGAGCGATGACAGCTAAGAATCGGTGATACTTGGCTAAGGGATAATCAGAACAAGTAAGGGTCGTGGGCAGTCTCGGCAATCAGGCCATGAGGTAGGTATGATGAGATTAAGAATGGCAGTGGATGTGTTGACAGAGGAATTCTATAACTAAAGAGATTACATAAGTGACAGTGGATATGAGCCTACAGTCATTAGCATATGTAATTCTGTGATTATGGTAGACACTTTTATTCCCACATGTTTGAGCTCTCCCAGCCCCTCAGGTACGCAAGACCCTTCTCCTGGCCCTTACAGCCCACCCTCATGGCATGGGGGATTGATGGACATCCCTGCAGGTGCATCAAAGTTGTTCAGAGAAGTCCTCGCCTCTGCAACAGTCAGTTTGCTGCTACTGGAGTTTGCAGTGTTGATCCTGTTGTGCAGTGGCCACCTTGTTGACTTCTGAATTTTCCTTTATCCCCTCAAAACTGCCACGACCCACAGCTCGCTTCCCTGATTTCCCAGACTGCTCACTTCTTGTTTTACTGCTTCCATTCCAGCTTTCAGATCACTGGTCACTGTGCCCTTAGGCGTGGTGTCTTGTAGATGGTCTTCCTCATCCCTCCCTGGGGAGTTGTTCCTTGAAGCTTAGAGACATGGTTTTCTTTTCTTTGATTTATAATTGTCTTAAGCATACCATTATTGCATTACTTCTCCCATGCTATGGTCTTTTCATTACGCTGGCTCAGCAGTTCATTAGTTGAAATTAGTTCATTCTGTTACAGACTATAGATATTTTAAAGCCTAGCATTTATGCTTACTCAGCAACGGCATTAGTCCCTGTCTAGCTGTAAGTAAGGTTAAATATAGTTTTTGCAGAGTTTAGCAAAAATTGTACCATTAACTGCCTCCCCTTATTTTTTTTGTTAAAGTGGTTAGTTACATGCTAGGGCTTGGTTTTGCTTAGCAGACCTTTTTTTTCCAACAGCAAGGTATGGTGGGTCCTTTTGGCCTGTGTGGGTGGGGGCTCCTGTTCCCTCCTTTGCCAAGTTGAATTCCCTCTTATACACTGTTGCATGTAGCTGTGGTTCCATATCCTATTTGGATGACTGTTTCTCTTATGCGCATGAAGTAACTGCAAGTGCAAAAACTTGGACTGACCTCACGTTTGGTTCAAAAAGCCCAAAGTTTCCTTGTTATGGTGAGTGTCTCAATCACTAAGACACAGATTTGTGTTCTGGTTCCAGAAATACTGCATTTTTTTGTTGACACATGGCGGAAAAGAGGTGTGGTAAATGTCCATATCCAGAATTTTTTTCTCTTGAACTAAAATGAAATGATATTGGATTTCCCATACGAGTTATCAACACGCTATTACATAATAAGGTGAGACTGTCTCCCAGTTTCTTCAGGGAATATTTAGTGGCACCAACTATTAGGACTATATTCATATTCAGACTCTAGATCTTACGTCAGCAGGCATGTCTCCTTTGTGATCTTATCTGAGACCTCTAAACTCTAGAAAGGAAGGTATGTACCTTTAACTGCCCCCTGAGTTGGCAATTTTGGCACTGGATAGGCTGAGCACTTCACCCCGCGTTTCCAGATTCTCCTTGGGGCCAGGCACCTCTGCTGTTTTCATTGCAACACTTAATTTGTAGGTGCTTAGTCCTTTATTAGGTTGCAAAATCAATTAATAACTTTCCACTTATACTCTCCCTTGTAAGTATAGTTCAGAGTAAGCAACATGTTTTCCTTTTATTTAATTTGCACTTATTGTGTCTTGAGCCACAATAAAAATTATTCCCTTTGATGTTGGTACTTCCATTCCTTTCAACTTATTTCTACAGGAGTCTTCTCAGTCATTGTTTACCTTCTAATCCTGTTTCTGATGCCAAATCACCTCTGTGATTTGTTCTTTTTTCTGAATTTTGATTCCTGCTGTTGGTATGAGGGTGGCCAGAAATGGAACACTACATTTAAGTGCATTTACTGTTTACTGCAATGTAGTATGAGGTTTCATACTCCTCAAAATTTGGGGTTTAGCATGTCTTGCAAACTTTTATTTTCATTCAGTGCTAGCTTGCTTTCTACATTTCTGCTTACAAACTACTTTTTTTCTCACATCATTGAATGCTTATGTGTGTTTGTTTTCTGTTAAGTGTTTTTTTTTCTTTTTTAATAGCTTGAATTTAGTTTTAGCTTTTGTTTTACCAAGTGAGTATTATTTCAGAGATTGCAGCTCTTACAGCAGGTGCAGCATTTTTTGCTGTACTTCAGGTGCTACTGTAATTTAAATATTTGGATGATCTGGAGGAAAGGCTAACAGCAAAATCGTTGTTTATATTGATACAGTTTGGTTTTTTTGAGAGAATTCCTCTCTCTTGAGGCTGTACCAACAATAATGCCGTACATTTTATGTACAAGAAAAAATTTAGTACTGTATAATTTTCTAGAAAAGCTTTTTTGTTCTGCAGCAGTTCCTTCTCACTGGCTGAGGATGACTGGGGTCTGCAGGTCCTCCCGAATTGCTAGATTCGCACGTCTCTTTAGTTATTGTAGAACAGAGAAATAGGTAGCTACTCTTTGCGATACAAGGTAATGCTGGAGAAAAAGCTGTTTGCACTATGCCTATCTGAATTCATTAAACACATTGGTGGAAGGAAGGAGTCAGGATGAATGTCCTGTCATGTCATGTCATTTCTCTGCAGTCTTGTGAAAAGCATAGTCTTTTGGGCTAAGTTCCCTTCAAAGCTGTCGTCTTTGTGTGATTGTGTGTCGAATGCAAGGACAGTAATAAATGATCCTGTATGTCGATTTTGTTTAATAGACTTGCCATGTGCAGGAATTGTTCCTGAATTATTATTTCCTGAAATATTTTGAGTTCTAAATTAGCAAAATGTTAGGAAGAGTGGCTGTGGTTTGCTTTTTAATGTGAAAGTGAATACAGTCTGCTAATTTGATTTGATTTTTAATTTTTTGCTTAAGTCTCAAAAATGTTGTAGAGCTGTTACAAATTCTCAGGCAGGTTCTGATATTTTATGACAAGTCATAGTATTTAAAAGAATTTCCTCTATTTCCTCTCTTGATCTTGTGCAGAAAGTTTTGTTTCTTTGTACCTACTTTGATGTCTTTTCTCTTGATTTTCTTTTTTTCTTGTTGAAATTGTTCAAGCTGCATCTCTCTTAAGATTTCTATATCTTATCAGCTTAATCCTTTCAGAATGCTGATTTTTGGAAGCTATTTTAGGAACTGCTTTCCTTTCTCAGTGTTTTGACTGTGTAGTAGCCTCACCACACAGGTGCTACATCAGGATGCTGCTTAAATGCGTGTTTCGGTCCATTGCTATTCAGGCAGGATGGATGTGACCCTTAGCATGGGTTTGAATACTGTTCTCACTTGATTCCCTCCCTTTCTTCCCAATTCCTTTCTTGCACAAATATGCACACAAGCATGTCTTCAAAGTCTAAGGGACTTCTGTCAGTACCTATATCCCTAGTCTAAATTCCTTTTCCAGGCCACTTTCTGATCCGTGTTTTATAGCATCATTTCTTGGGATTATCCAGTGCCTCCAAATGACAATTTTACAATTATTTCACATGGTATGCATATTTGCAAGTTCTGTGTTAGTCTCTTTTCAGGCTTTCCTGTCTCAGCACGCTTCATGTCCCACTCCAGAGCCTGACATCTACAAAGTTATTTGGGATGTGGGTCATCTTGTCTTAGGGTGTGAAGTTAGTTTTGTAATTGCTGCCTCGCCTAGCTGTGGAGTGATAAGTCTTGTCTGGAAACCATTTCTGACAGTGTGCTGGGTGAAGTGCTGGGGATGCAGCACTCAGTTCAGCTCCTGAGGCTTCACTGTTGTGACAGCGCCCATTAGCAACCTCTAGCGCTGCGTGCTCTGGTGCCTGTGATCCCTTCACCATGAACAACCACTGAAACATCTTCCCTTCGTGATCTGCAGCCCTTTCCAGCAGGATTTTAGCTATCCTTTTCAGGACCTATTGCTTTGCATGTTCATAATTTTTTAGTAGTGTGGATAGATTTCCTGCTTTTTGAGTGCATAAAAGGATGTACTAACAATGTTAGTTTGAATAAACTGCATGCATCACAACTTTATAGGCTGACATGTAGAGGCATACATTTTAAAAAGTTTTTCTCCCCTGCACGATAGTGGAACATGGTAGCGAGTCGCTGATGTTGTAGGGTAATGCAGAAAGAGGATGCTATCATGGGTGTCGCTTTAGAGGGAAGGTGTCCCATATGCACCAGACAGCGGTAACAAGGTACATGCTGCATCATATACTAGCTATGTGGCAGCACGCAAGTGATGCTATAAATATTTCAGTTAGTTAACATCTGTATAAAGTATTTATAAAACTAAACTAAATTTGCAAAATAAGTAGCATGCATTCTCCAGCATGTAATGCAATGATACCAAACCCAACATAATATTTCTTGTTTGCAATATATTTATATTTGTATTTGTATTTCAGTTTGAGAAACTTGGGAGCAGAGTAACCTCTCTTGAACACAAAGGCTAAGTTGCAAGTGTTTGTTTCAACACTTGTCCCCAGCCCTGCCTTCCTCCTCAGGCTCTGGTTTTGTTTGTCCATCAGTGTGCCTGGCTTGCTTGGCACAGTGACAGGCTGTCAGCGATAGGCTTTTGATGTGGGACTCGTCTTGAACTCTTCTTCTAGGAGGCTGCAGGGCTGCAGCTTCTGTTCTAGGAGCCTGCTTCTCTGTTTCTGTGATGCTGTTTGCAGCGGAGTAAATAATCTGCCTCACGTTCTAGAGGACACAGAATCTTGTAGTAGGAACAGATGAGCTTTGTTAGCTAGGGAACAGTGTCTCGTAAGTATCTGCATTGCTCAGGGGTCCTGCATCAGTCTCCTTTTGATGACTGTAGTAGGGAAGACAGTGTTTATGCCCATGTAATTTTTTGTTTAAATAGACAAGACAGTTGAAGAGTGAAAAAGAAGCACAAGGAAGGTAAATGACCTGGCTAAAGCCTCACAGACGGAATTAGTGCTTGGTTTTTGATTCCCCATGCTGTGCTCTTTCTCTTGGAACACACTTCCCATTATGAGTAGGCTTAATCTCCAAATTAGTAAGTTCTGGGAAAACTTCCAGCTTCTCCTTTTGGCGTCTTGCCTGTTCTTTCTGCATTTTCTTCCCCTATCATTTTGCCACCTTGCTTTCCATCTCTCTAGCTAAACCTAGATCCTGCTGGAATCTATTATGGTATTCTGAAATTTGCCAAATGAGAACTTGCCCCTAGAGTGTGCAGAACTCACTCTGTTCATGTTGACTGGAATTTCTTCACGCTCTTGTTGACTGGTTCCTTGCTTTCATTAGCTGGTTGGTTGCAGGAGTTGGTTCAGATGTGACTTTAAACCACTAAAGGACAGGGCAAAGATGCAGTCACTGTCTCTAATACAGTGTTTCAGTGCTGTCCAAGATTATGAGCTCACGGGATTGTGGCCCTTCTGCACTTTTCCCCATTGCCAAATGCTGTTAAGACTTCTGCCTGGTAGCTCTGGCTCTTCAGCTGCAGGCCTGCTCTGACCAGACCCAAGCCAGTAGATAGGAAACTGTTTATCTTTCCAATTTCTTCCTTTCTCCGAAGGGTATGCCTGAAAGCAGTGCCCAGGGAAGGGCTGCCAGACTGCAGATTAATGTGCCGTTATGGAGCTAGGAGAGGGCCGTGGCACGTGCAGCTGCTGTGGTGGGATAGGGAAGCCTACTGCTTCCCAACCAAAGTGATAGAGTGGCCCTGGAGAGGAGCTTGTGTCACAGGGGGGCACAGGGATGTCATAGCTCAGGGCGTCTGTTCTGCCTCAGGGGGGACTTCTTGCAGGAACCGTTATGTGCAAATATCCTGGCTGCATTCTCTCAGTTTTGGAAAAGATCATTAAATTAGGCCCAGAGCTCTCCATATTGGTTAGCTCCACCACTATCACCAGCACACCACGAAAAAGAAGAGCAAAACCACTGGTTCCTGTGTGAAAAACGATGAGCATGGTGTGGATTCAGTTCATCCTGTGCTCTGACTTTCTGCAAACTTTAAAGTGTCACTGGCTCTGCTAAGGATCTGTATGCACTCTTTGCCGGAACAGGTAGGGTGAAAGATGTTGAAGGAAGTTGGCTTCTGTAATTTAAATTACTTGATGATAATTTTTAATTGCTTGCTTTCTAAAATCACTAGGTGCTGGGAGGCATTAGTTTTATTCTGTGTCTAGAATATGAAGGCTAAAAATAAATGATTTCTTCTGGCAAGGTGTTATTTTTAGGTTTAACACAGCAACAGGTAGTGTCTTGAAGAAACTTCCCCTTTGTGAATAACAGAATATTTTCCCATTGTGATAGCAGCCATTAGTTTTTTCAAAATTGTTGGGCTACATCATAATTTTTAATACTAAGTATTCAATTTAATGTACAGTACTGAACAGTGCGTACTGAAATATAAATTAAATTCTATAAATGTAAAGATTCTAAATAATTACTGTTGAGGTGTTAAAATAAGACAAAATTATTCACTTTTTACTTGACAGCTATGATTGATATAATTTTTCTTTTATTACTTTATGTTAACTTTTGGCAGTATCTATTTGTTTTTTGTTTAGCTGTCAAACAATCAAGAATGAAATTGCATGGTAGGGCTGTATATTATGTTATTTTTGGCTATTAGACAAATATAAAGAAGACTATTCAGAAATGTATGGGAATACAGATTTTTATTTTTAAGACAAACTCTTAGCAGAGTTATTTATGATACAGTCATTACTGTCACAAAGCTATTAGATTAATTCCCTTGCAAGTAGGCATCGTGTAATGAGATGTTCTTGAATGTCTTCAAAATAAGCAACGGTGGAAGGATGTTTGTACTGTCATTACTTTAATCACACATGGGGTAACTTCCCTTCAAGGAGTACAGCTCATGCTGAGCTCTCTGCCATCAGGACTGGACTGTTTCTAAGATCTAGCTTGTTTAAAGTTAGCTTGGGTATTTCTGCTGCAATTTGCAATGTAGATCTAGTCTCAAGTATAGGGGAGGGTATGATCCAGAGTGAATGTTCATTCTGGATAGAAGGACTAACGAAGGACTAGATAGCAGAGAAAACCACTATTTTAAAGTTAGTATTCTCAAATAGTGAGAAGTAAAACTACTAAAACCCAAGGGAGTGGATTTGCTCTCTTATCCCTTGCTTAGAGCTCTGAGTCCCTTCTCTGTCATGCAGAGTTGGGTTGGAGGAAGAGGAGGGGACTAGCTTTTTATCACATAATAATTCCTTGTTGCTTTATCCTTTTAAATCAAAGGCAGCCAATGAGTTCTAGTATTTCTGAACAGGAGTATGATGTACTATATAATCTTACTTTCCTGGACATTATGAATAAATAAATAAACAAACAGCAAAGCTAATTTGCTGATAGCCTAACTGGGGAAGCTGGTAGCTAAGTGTTTTACATCTCTATACATAAACTAGATATGCATAAAAGGAGATAACGTCTGGCTCATAAATATTCTCTTTTGGTGAGCAAATTCAATTGCAATGAATTATAACCGTAAAGGATTAGCTAAATATTTTGTTGTTATTTTTTCTGTAGCTGACTAATTGTATGTGTTACCTTACTCCATTTCAAGATGAGAAGAGAAACTTTGCACTGTTTTTGCACAGTTAGCAGATGTTAGGATATGGTTAGAAGCAAATTCTGTCAAAGCATTTGAAAACCTCCACTGACTTCACAAACATTAGATTAAGGTAATATTTTAAGATAGTCAGCTTTTGGTGCAATTTGTGTAACTTCTAAGGATTTTTTTTTTTTTTTTTTACCATCGCAGTGCTTTAAATCTCCTGTTCTTCAAAAATAATTAATTCAAATTTCTGTGCCAACTCAGAATTCAGTTCCATTTCATTTAAAGCCATTATGTTTTACTAAATGAAGTACAGAATGATCTGTATATGAAAAGTTTTATTAGATAAAGAGAATATTTAAGTATTCAACCACTATTTCTTTTAATTGCGGATAGAGTGATGAATTTGGGGCTAGTAAAATGGAGCCTTGGAGAACCTGATGATGCTCTATTTCATATATTGGGAGTTTAAATTACTAAAGGCTGCTCTCTAAGTGTCTGACAAAGCTAAATAGAAGGTCTTTGGGAGAATGTGTGTAAGAGAACAGCAAAAATGTTCTGCAGGAGCAAAACAGTATGGCCATGCATTCAACAGGTGTTTATAAATAGGATCACACAGGAACCCTCAGGAGCAATTGCCCTCCAACACCTAATTCCTCCCTCTCTCATGCTGCAGAGCTTCCTGGTGGAAATGGCAAGGAGCAGACATGATCAACAGTCATTCAGCCAAAGATTTGTTCTCATCTTCTTCCATTCCTTACCATTGCTAGGCTACACTGTTACCAAATCTTACATTCTCAATTCCATTTGTATCTTGCTGGTTTTGATTCCTTCCTCAGGGTACTGGCTGCCTCCTGCTTCAATTTCTGGCTCCTTGCTTTTTTCTTTCTCTACCTTCCCTTCTACTCCAGTTTTTCTCCCCAAGATTCTGGCAAAGTAAAATACAGGTTTCTTCCTCTCCTCAGATTATTTTCTCTCCCTGTCTTATCAGGTTTCTCTCCTCCTGGCACAGATCCAGGTTTTGTTTGCTGTGCTCCTTTTAACTCTTCTGTTTTCTTACTGACACCCACAGTCTATATTGGCATCTATGTCATGCCTGCCCTTGTCGTTTACTTTCCTCTTGGTTTTTACTTTCCTCTTTACCTCTCACTCTCCACTGACACTTTCACTTCACGTCTTACTCTTTAGAATGCATCTCAATGTGCTTCGTCTCTTCCATCTTTGAGGAGGAGGGAAAAAAAAAAGCTTTTGACCTGCTAGCCAGTATTCCTTCTTTTACCTCTAAGCTCACTCTATTCTTGTTACGCAGTTATTTTTCAACCTCTGGAATCCAGTTTTTGTTTATTGCTGCTCTCCGCAAAGTCTCTAATGACCTTCTTTTGAAGAAAGCTCAAAACCAGGACTCCATCCTCATTACTGACACACTGTTTACTTAAATGTCTCTGCTGATCTGTACGTAGCCTTTCCATTTTATAGTTTGCTTGTAAATTCTTTAGGTTAGGGCACTCTTTTATTTCGGTGTTTGTACACTATTCAGCTCAATTAGTGGGTCTCTTTCTGAGTAGGATTGTGAACTACTGTGAAAGTACAAATAACTAATATGTTTTTGATCAAAGATTCCTTCCTCCCGACCCTCCCCCTGGTTATTTGACCAGATCAAATTATGTAGGTTATCAGTGGGATTGATAATAAGTAGCATTTTAAAATGGCACAGCTAGTTATCCGCAAACATTGTCTCACAAATTTGCATTGTGCTACAAATTTAGAACAGAATTTTGCTAATCTTTCTTATGTGAACTGACCTACTTAAGTCAGTGGACTACTAATACTTGCCACATAGTAAGGATTTGGCTCGTAATCTTGGGGAAACATTTGCATGGACACAGGGAATATTGTGTAGTGCCTTTGTTAAAGGCTTCTTCCTCATTCCATTCCTCCATATGAGTTGTGGTTTTGTTTTTTTGTTTTTGTTTTTGTTTTTTTTTAACTTAAAAGCAGGAAGAACAAGGTAAGCATGATCTGACCCAAATGCATTGCATAAGGAAGTTGTCTCTGATCCTCTCTAATTCAAATGGTGAGAGGAGAAAATTATCTCTGGATGGAAGTTACTGACTTGACAAAAAAAAGTCCACTTGGCTCCTGCAAAAAATGAAAACACATTTAACTGCTTAAATTAAACCTAACAAATAAGGGGAGGAGGCTCAAAAGGATAGACCGTAGAAATCATAAAGTTTCAACTGATTGAGGACGAGTAAGGGGCAGTAATTGGTGAGCTTATGTGGAAGGGCAGGAATGTTCTCTCAGACACTGTAGAAATTGGAGACACCCTGGTCACAGAAATTTAGAGGTATTTACAAAGAAAATGATTTGCAGTATTTTTTCACAGGCTATCAGTGTGGCTTTTTTGAGACTACATGTCCTTCATATAATTTGTTATCTGTTTATTTTCAATATTTTCAATAAGTTTTCTATGTAATTCTTTTTCTTGGAAAGGAGAGAGCACATGTTCATTTTCCGTATGTTTGTAGATAGAAATTATTCCTGTGCATTTTTACTCAAATGCATTGCTTGATTTTTGGGATCAAATGCCCAGCAAGGTGACATTTCTTCCAGTTTCAGCAGTCATCATGGCAATGGGAGGAACCTGCTCTGTGTTACCTCCACAGAGGAATCCACACTCTGTAATGCTGTGTATCTAACTTGGGTGCCTGACTGAGAAACTTCAGCATCCAATATCCAAAATGGAGAAGGAGAGGTTTCTGATTCAGATGCTCTTAACTGCCCTCCAAAAGCTACACTGAGTATATAAGGAGCTTAGGTTCTTAACAGAAGCATCTAGGTTATTTTTCTAAGACCAGACAGTTTGACTGTCTCCAGCACAGATGCTGAAGGGAAGTGCCTTCTTGACCCAGATTGGTCTAACCATGGCGTTAAATAGTTGAGTGTAAACTTGCTGTTTGCTGTACTCTTTGCCAGTGACTTCAGTGGAATTGGGATTTCATGTGCAGTGTGTATTGCTCACAGACCATTTTGTCTTTGGAAGAGCAAATCCAAGATGATGAAATAACGTGGCAGGGAAGGGCAAAATAAACCAGCTCCATCGCATAGAATAGAGTCATTTTATACAAAATAAATATCAGCATTTGGAAGACCTCCTTCCCCATTTCAATCAAATTCTAGGTATATTTTCTCATTCATTATATTTACAGGTTCTCTCAGTTACTTTCTGAACTGCAGCTAGTATTGTGATCAAGTATTTATGCTGTACTTGCTTCCGATAAACAGGCAGAAAATTCAGAATAATAGATTTCAGGATGATCCGCCCAAAGCTGCTGGCAGGACTGGATCCTTGTTGTGGGATGCCGCTTTGTACCTCAGGCTTCAGCTATGTACCAGGCCGATTGTGAGGCAGCAGGTGCTGGTTTGTTTGGTGTTGCTGGCATGCTTACCCTCTAAACTGAGAAAGAGAATTGCTTTTGTGCATGGCATTGAAAAGTGGATGGTACCAATGTGTAAGCAGCCAGGATATCCTGAAGTTGAAAGGATTTGGTACGTGAACAAGCATGGGCAAAGTCAGTGAATGACTGAAGAAGACAGGGCAGGCACTGGAGAGCTGCCACTACCACCACAGTATTGACTGATGCTTTAAATGCAGAAATAACATTTCTAGTATTGTCATGTACAAAAGCTGCGTGTAAATAAAGTCTGTTCTATACAGGTGCGAGTACTGAATAACTTCTTTTACTTTCCCACCTTCTCAAATGCGAAGATTTTATAATATTTACTTGTCAGGTTGAAGATGGTTCTGTTTCATTTTACTTTGTCTATGAGAAAGGGAAGAAGGTTATTCCATTGCTATTCTGTTTTCTCTCCTAACCTTACTTCATCCTGAAATTAGCTATTTTTCCCTGGGCAGGTTTTTACATAGTTCTCTACTTTTTCCAAAGTCATGTGCCCGTTGTATAGTAATAGCAGGGTACTTGAATTTACCTTTGAGAACCATATGTCCTAGCTTCATTAAAAAGAAACAAAACCAAACCCCCCAAAAGGTGCAAGATTCATGCAGGATTACACAAAATGTTGTAGTAATGCTGACAACTGAATTGTATTTTTTGTGTTCAGTTCCAGGGCCCAAACCACAGGACTGTCCTTCTCCCCTCTAAATTGGCTTTGTGATTGCATACTCCTTTTTCATGCTGTAGTGGTGGTTTTGGTACACAGCCATTTGTTTTCTATTCAAATTTCTAAACTTCAGGGGTGCTTATACCTTTTCAGAATATGTGCATTCTGCAGCAAACAGTTCATGGTTTCAAGAACAGGTACTGAAAGCTTAAGGAAACTGCTTGTCTGTTCAGTTGAAAGAATTTTGCTGTAATATAAGCCATTAAATACTTGGACTAAAGAGCAAGCTTTATTTTATAGCGTGAGTGATTTTCCTCTTCTACTGTTTTCCTATTTCTTTGTATACAGATTTCAATATTGCTTTTCCAAGATGATGGGATAATGCAGTCAATGAAAGTAGCAGGTCTAAGAAAACCCCGTGACCTGCAAACATTCTCTTTGTTCACCTTTCCTTTCCTGTACAGGGAAGCCACAGAGATTATTTTCTGGCCCTCATTTTTTTCATACTTTGTAATTTGTCTTTTATCTACAAAACTGAAAGAGAAAAAAAAAAAAAAGATGAATTTCAGTTATTTTATCTTACTTTTTCCGAATGGTTGCCTTGCCTCTAACGATTCCATTTGCATAGGCAGATATTTGGCAATTTCAGTAGTATTTTTACAGGCTGACATTGAACGACTGTTGCTTTTGCTGCATATGACAGTATCGACTAGCATAAAATTGTGGCCGCATGTTAGCGTGCGGTACGTCTCAATGGAAACCCATTTAAGCAGCTTGAAGTTTTTTCTCCCTCATCCCCTCCCTTAATTTTTTCGTTGCCCGTCTTACCAGCAGAAGAGCTAAAATAATTACCTGCAGTCTCATTTTTCACTTTACTACATGCAGATCTTGTGCGGTTGGGCAGCGAGGGGCTGGCTGGGAGGGGCCTGCTCTGATGCAGCACAGGCATATGACAGCAGTAGCAGCAACAGCAATCAGAGCCCTTCGCCGGGCGGGTTTTGCTGCAGTACTGATGCTGATTGCCACTTTACAGCATCCAGCAAGATCCCCAGCAGCAGGCACTTGGAGAAGACTCTGCGTGGGCGCTTGTTTAAGGAGTACCTGACTAAACAATTGGGTTATTCTTTAACTGTGGGAGAAGTGCCTGTATTCCCTTCACGCAAGCTCCCTACTGGCTTTCTGCATTCATTTATTGGAGCCGTTTCTCCCTCCGTCTTTCTCGCATTACTTCTTTTTCTTTCCTTTTTAAAATTTTTTTTCTTTCTTTCCGATCCTTCTTCGCCCCCCCCGCCCCAAATCTGTGCTGCATCACTAGCTCTCATTATGCTGTGCTCAGTAGCCCAGTGTGTTCTCCGCCTCTGCTAGGCAGTGGCAGCATGGATGGTGCTCTTGTGACGACCTCTGCTGATGCTATCAGTCCACTGCGGATAGGCATGCTGAGTAATCCTGCTGTAAATGGGCGAGGACACGGACACACGAAAAATTAACCACAGCTTTCTTCGAGACCACAACTATGTGACTGAAGGTAACATAAATACTGTCGTTATTCTCTTCTTGCGTTGCATATTCTATGCCAGGAATGCACTGTCATGTTTGGAGATGTAGGCTACTCCTTTTTTCCTTTTCTTTTCTTGTCTGTCTGCCTTTTATTTTTAAACAGGAAGGCTTTCAAAGCGTTTTTCTGTGTGATGTAGCAACAGAATCTGTTTGAATTTGCTAAATCCCAAAGGCGTTTTGTCATGCTACGGCAGTGTATGAAACTATATGGGCTGAAGGTCTTGCATTGTGCTGAGTTTCTGCTAGTGAGGTGTGCAGCACCTGGCATTGAATGCACAGTAGCTGCAATGTGGAAGATTGGAAGCAGTTGATTACTTAAAAAAAGATGAAAGATTTGAGAGCACTAAAGTAAGAGAAATAATCTGTGAAGTTAACTGTTTGCTGGTGTAATAAAGGTTATGAATCTCATTTTGGTAATTATAGCCTGAGTATCACAGACATTGCTGAGTTGATTGTTCCCTAGAGAACTGTATACATTTACAACGGGTATGTAAGCATAATCTTTTGAAATACTGCTTTCTTTCCATCCTCTGTGTATGTGCAAGGTACATGAGAAAAGAAAAGGTACCTTCATTTTAAATCATTCAATGGCTGGTAGCTTATTACATAAAAAGGAATTTTCCCGCAGGTGACACATTAAATGCTGAGAGAATTTACCTTGAGACCAGTGAAATGGCTGGGTCAGGTACTGATCCGTGTTTCCTTGCCAGAAAGTTGGTTTAAGAGCAGGCCATTTTAAGATTGATTGATTGATTGAACAGGAGAAATGTATTTGTAGGTGCTTGACTTTGCAAATACATTTGTGTGTGCAGAGTTTTAATAGCACTTTCCAGCAGCAGAAACAGTACTTCAGCGTAGGCTTATATAATATGAGCATACTTAACATCAGGGTCAACCAACGCTACTTGAGACTCAGTCTCCAGATTCTGTCGTCGTTTGATCAATGCTCAGTCACTTAATACTCCCATGCTGCATCCTGAAAGGTGATCAGCTGATGCTCTCCTGATTATTGATGATTTGCATTTTTTTTAGAATGTAGAAAACAGCAGGATGATTTTGCCATACCGGGAACACAAAACAGATTTTTCAGAAGAAAAATTAAAAATACTGTGTACTGTAACTGTTACCACTGGCTGCTGTAATTGTTTGCTAATCTTGCCTCTAGGACATTCTTCACATTCTGGTTCATGTTTCAGTGCATTTTTTAATTTGTTTTGAATTTTTGTTTAATGCTTTTTGCCTGAATGATGGTTTATGTTTTGAGATGTAGTCACCTGTAACAACATTTGGTGAAACTTTGTCTTAAATTTATAGATTTATGCCTTAGATTCTGTAAAATGCACAGTATAATTACTGTACTGTACTTGCTACATGTTGAGATTCAGATGTATATTTAATGGGCATGTGCAGCTATGTTAAAATTTGGACTTTCAAGTCTGTCAGTTTTGTAATCTGAGGAAAATAATCCCTTGTGGATTTTGCAAATCAATATTATCTTTTATATGTTATGGGTGTTTTAGAAATTAGATGGAGATTTTTAGTATTTTTAGGGACACTGCTGATGCAAGTGTTAGATTTTCTCACGTTTTATCTTCACTTGATATTTGGATGAGGGGGACTGGATATTCTTCCATGATTGCACATGGAGTGGCTTGTCTGAAATGGGTCAAAGTATACCTTGAATATCAATGTCGGCCTGTATTATACTTTCCCTGTGATTGGAAGTCATCGTGAAATATGTTGGCATCTGTTTTTGAGGTAGATGAAGTATGGGAAACCTTCAGTCGCAAAGTGTTAGTTTTCAGCTCCGACTTGTGTAATGTTTCTTGGGAATGCTCAGTTGGTGAGCTCTGATAAAATTCTTCACATCTGTTATATCTGACATTGCCACACCTTTGAGAAGATCATGAAAATCATGAGGGAATGGATTTATCTGTGAAATTTTTCCCGGGATGCCTTCAGCTCAAAGAGGACCATCACAAATTTTAATTTCTTATGGATATACTTTGTTAAACTAGTGGTTAAAAAGTGATTTTTTTGGTTCTGTTTGTTTTTTGGTTTTTTTTTGAGTTGGTGTGTGTGTGTTTGTTTTTTTTTTGTTTTGGTTTGGTTTTAATTTTTTTTAAAGATTTGACTCCATGAAACAACCTTTAACACTTCTCATCTGTAAAGGCCTGAAAACCTTTCACAATCCTTGCATTTGGTCCTATGATATGTTAGTGCTGTTTGTATGATAGTGACATACATATAGAAATGCAATTGCAGGCAGTAATGCGTTACTTTGTTATATTGGAGAATAATTTAATTGGGGCCAAACCCAAGTCAGTCTTTTGGGGTCTTTGGCTTTTGTAATCCACTATTTAAAACAAATAAATCCTTTATATTGTATCTAGTGTAATAGAGAAGTTACTGATTCGTTGTTGTCTGTGAATAACTACAATTTTATCTTCTGTTTTCAGAGTTTTGAAATCTTGGTAAGGGGTGTCCTCTGTCCTTGCTGCTCTATACAGCAGACTAAATTCGTTTACAAAAGGAGATATTTCTGACCTTTATATGCACTTTCTTCCTCTCTATTCACCGAGGAAAGTAAAGCCAACAATAATGAAGAAGATGTGGCTTAACTATAATATTTCTTTAGTTCACTCCCTCTTACTTCTTCAGCGACTGAAAAAAAAAAGAAAAAGTCAAGTGACATGAATTCGCAGGGTGTAGGAAAACCATGAGCCAGATCTGTTTTGCTCTCCTCTTGCTAGTGGACTGAGTGTGTTCTAATGAAACTGCTTGCTTGGGCAAAGTCGAATTTCATCTCTTTGATAGGCCATTAGTTTGTAACATTGTGGTTATCTGTATCAAACGTGACTTTACCTTGACCATGGAAAATTGAATTAGTTTTTAAATCTCAAAAATTCCTTGATTTGATGGTTGATGTTTTACTCTTGATGTTATACTGTTTCTCGTAATAGGCATTATAGACACACGTATGACAACAGTGACTGCCTGGGCTTGTTTCTCCTGTTACATATGCACATCTGCAATAAAACCAATGGAGTTAAAACAAGCAGGACTTGAATAATTTTGTCATTGTAAGTCTTAAAAGTGGCAATTTAATTCCAGCAGCAATATGCAGTAAGTTTTTCAATGATCATTTTCAAAATTGGTTTTTGAAGGGAACTGATTTAATTGGAGTTGTTTATGTGGCGTCAACAGAAAAGACCTGATAAGACTTGTAAAGAGAGGAGAAAGACCTGAGGCCTAGAAAATGTGACCTGTGAGGAAAGATGGAACTTTTTTATGTGAAGGTGGTGAAATGCTGGGATATATTGCCTAGGGAGCTTGTGTAGTTTCTGTCACTGAGGTTTTTAAAAGCAGGTGACATAGATGTCTGGAAGAAATGACATGGGGATAGCTGAGCCTCCCATGGGGTAGAGGGATGGACTAGATGACCTCTGAGATCTGTTCAGGCTTATGATTCATTACCGAGCTGTGTTTTATCTTTATTGCCTTTTGCACCCCAGCTGTGGGAACCAGCTGCCCAGGAGGCGTTGGGTCAGTAAAATGTATTTTTTCCTCAACACCTTTAGAAGAACTGAGAAGAGAGGAGAGGCACAGTGTAACACAGGAGAGACGATGGGCTGGACGGGAGAAACATGAACCTTCGTTACTTACAGGCAAAGTCTGTTAGGGGAGACGGCAAGAGAATTGTGGGCAGTGACTTGGGGGAAGGGATAAATGAGGGCAAAGGCTTGTGTGCTTTTTGGGGCAGAGAATTTCCTTCAGTCCAAGAGTTCCCTTGACATGACCTGTGCTTAAGATTAACAGTAAAACTGATAAGACTGCCGATGTGCTTTGCTGTCTCAGGACCTTGGGATCAGCGGCGCAGGATCTGATTCAGAACAGTGAATTGCATGGTATGGTTGCTATATTCCTGGTAGGGGTAAAAAGTTGTGGGAAACAATGGTGCTGCTCCTTTGATCAACTGCACGGTTAATTCAGTTACTCTGTATTTTACAGATTTAATGATTGACAGAGAAATAATGAACAAAACTCACTATTCTTACCAAATTGTGTTAAAGGATATGATTCACCTCCATGATCCCAAATTTATCCTGAGAAATACTTCTTTGGTGGCGAAGCAATTCTGCAGATTGTATGCAGACAAGTCTAGTGTATTGATTCATCCCTGCCTTTTTATGAATTACCCCTGTTTTGGGAAGAAAGAAAAAGTTGCTTATACTCTTAATTTCTAGAGACAGGTTCCTCCCTTGGTCTAGGCCTGCAAATTGAAGTGAGGCCAGTGAAGTCGCACAGGTGCAGTGGGGCAGAAGCTGACCTTCACTATCTAGTCATTTATATGGCCAAATGGTGCAGATTGGTTCCATATGGCTTAACTTCTATTAAAAAGTTAATCATGTTAATGGTGTATTAACCTCCTCAAATGTGATATTTGAAGAATAATGAGAATTACCAGTGTAGTGTAAAACATATTGAATCATAACCATGTGAAACATTTATTATAGAGGATGAAAAAAAGACGTCTTTTTTCCTAAATGGTTTTAAAAGAAAATCCTCTGCAGATAACGAAAACAGATTTATTTTTTTTCCCCTTAACTAAAGAAATTAGTATCTCTGTTCTTCATTAATCAAAGTTAAGGGAAATTATCCATTTTCATATGCCAGGAAGAAATTTATTTATGAACTAGTCTTTCATAAATATCTCAAATATAATTTGAATAAGAGCTGACTACCTGAGAGTATTGGATGAATACAGTGAACAGGTACTGCTCTGCTGGCTCAGGCTCATCATCAGTCTAGTCTGTTCACTTATTTCTGAGAATGGCTGGTAACAAGCTTATTAAGAAAAGTGCAAGAGGTAACTCTTCCTCTCTGAACCTCCAGCAATTCAAGATTTATGTTGTGAATATTGATAATTTTTTTTCCTTTTACAAAACTCATTTAGAAAGTTTTAGAATGACCCTATAAATTATTGCTCATTCTTATTCTAGCTTGTGTTATCTATTTTTTTTCCTCAAGTCAAGTATGAACAGGGGTAAACCTTGTTAAAGCATAACTTTACCCCTTGTTAAACAGGATATAGTTATGTCTTTTTGTGCACGGTTTTGGTCCGTCTTTCATTCACGATGCTATTCAGATGAATGCTGTGGGTAGCCTTGAAGATTTGGATTAATAAGGTTTATTTCATCCAAGTGATGTTGCTGACTTTGTAATCTTTTATTCATGCAGCTTAGTTGGGAGAAGCCATGCAGGCAGGGCTAGAGCACAGCTGTCGCTCTGGCTTGCAGTGAAGCCCAAACTGTCTGCTCACCCTCTCAGGCTGCAGCTGGATGTGTGGTTCAGCATGCAGGAAAATCAAACTTTGGTACTACCCGAAGCTTGGGTCTGCGTAGCTCAGACATTTAAGGCAATGTCCAGCATGGGCAGCATGGGGCAGCAATTTGTTCAGGCAAGTCTGGGAAAAGCAATATAGATTTAGCCAAAGTGAATTACACTGTCGGTAATGCTTGTAACTATACAGTACAAGCTACACATTCAAAGTACTCCATAGATATAATTTTCATACTACATCTGTTAGGCATTCATAATATCATCATCTATATTTTACTTGCCAAATCTGCTTTCTGAAGAAATCATAATCAGGAGTAGGATTAGGACTGTTGACCCTAGACTGGGACTTTGGAGTTTCTTCAAGAATTTGCTGTTCCCAGCGTTCCCAGAGAGCGGAGACATCTTAGTGTTAATTTGTTACTGCCTCCTCAAAAGACCTGCCTCTTCAAGGAGCGGGTTGGTTTAATGACTGGCTGTTGGATCCTCCTGAGAGAGCACTTCAAGCCATTCTGAGCTGCAGGACATGCTTAGAAGGCATGGTGTTAACTTGGTTTGGATCTCTGTTTAATGTCTTGCCTCCACATGACAATTACTCACCACTGTCACATGTACCCTGTAAAATGTTACCATGTGTGACTAAACTAGGTTGCAATCTTCCCTGTTTGCAAAGACGTAAATCTGTAATGCTGGAACCCTGGTTTTGGAGGGTTGCGCTCAGGGACCGATGGCAACCTTGACGCTCTTTGCACGCATATGTAATCAACAGATGATCTCCGACTCAGTAACTAAATAATAACTATATATAGTTGCTGTGTAGTATTAGAGGTCCTGGAGAAGTGAGTAAGATGTGTTAGCAAAAGAACAGAACCATCTAGAATATTAGCTACATGATAAACAAGCCAAGCTGCTTCCGTGACAGTGGGTATGCAGAGCTGCAAAAGAACCTGGTTGTATCAATGTGGGGCTTTTCTCAGGTGCCAGCAGTGCCTGAGTGGCACAAAAAGACCAGCTAGTTTCAGCAATTTCCCTATATGCAATTTATTCATACTTATATTTTGATATATAGACAAATATGGACTAGAAACATTGCACATAGAAATGTTTAACTGCTGTATGTAATAGATTTAGCTACATATAAACCTTAAAAATGGAAGTTCAGGAGGTCAACAGTACAGCGTATGTGTAAGATAAAATGCAGGCATAAGATGTGATCCATGCAAGCTCACTCTCTGTGTCAGATTTCTTTCTAATTGAAACTGACAATTCAAAAGCATTGAATAATGTAAAACTAAACAACACGGTGCAGGTAGAGTCAGTGTCATTGTTCACCACAGGAGCAGTTTATTTAGCATATGCATCATTATGGAAAGAAAACTGTACTTTGCAATGTGTTTTGTTTTCTACGTAGACCTCAGACATTTCAGCAATGTATCATATATTTAAGTGGTGAGTTTAGAGAATAATAGGTGTTGTTCTTACATCAGTTTAAAATGTGAAACACTATACAATAACACTGAATATTTTATAATAGAAAAAGAACTGAGTATCTTTTATTACAGCCATAAAAAGGTATTCAATCATTGCTGCTTATGATGTGTTAATACATCATTACTAGTTTCTGGATCTTTGAGACTTTCCTTCCATAGTTTATTTTATCCACCATAATAAGGCTTTGTATAGAGGAGCGTATGCTAAGAGAAGGCAAAATATTTGCTGGCTAATATCAGTGTAGTTGTTTTGGCCAGGGAAAGGATGATAGAGTAGGTAATGATCTCAGAAAATTAGAGGAAGTTATTATGGGGATTTTTGTTTTTAAACAAGGGCTTTAAATGCACTTCTGGCCATACTGAGGCACTTTCTTGTTCAACTGTTTCTGCAGTTCTTAGGTTAACGCTAAGCTTGCCTTTAGTGATGAATGTGGTCTGTATTACTGGTTCCTGGTGAAAGTTCCCCAATTTTTTACCAAGAACAAAAACCTCACCTAACAAAGCAGCCTTGTATATGGTAAGAGAGTTCCTTTTCTCAGGAATGTTTCTTGCTGAAAAACTATTGTACCTGTTATTTTTATTACTTAAATGCAAAGGAGAGCAGACTGTATTTTGCCAGTGCAAATACAAGTAATAAAAATGTACATTAAGAGACTGAATTCCTAATAAAATCTTTCAGCACAACACGTTGTGCAGTTCAGTGACTTTTGTGAATTATTAATATGACAGGGGTTTGGGATCTGTATTGTTAAATATAGCAGTGCTTTTTCTTTCATATTTACTGATTCATCTGTTTAAAAAAGAAAAGAAAAAGGTGGAAACATCACTGTGTAATACAATGACATTTGTGTGTGTTTTACTTAGGAACAGAGTACAGAAGAAGGTAAAGGACTGAGAGTTGGTTTATTATCCTCTAGTTCCAGTTTAACTCAAGTTTGAGTAGAACTTAATCAATTGCAACCTTAATTCTTCCCGTTTGTAGTGCTTTTATTTT
This sequence comes from Cariama cristata, assembly GCF_000690535.1. Taxonomy (NCBI): domain Eukaryota; kingdom Metazoa; phylum Chordata; class Aves; order Cariamiformes; family Cariamidae; genus Cariama; species Cariama cristata. Next base: position 67,292 of record NW_009611334.1, read on the forward strand.
TCATGTGACGCAGGCATTGCAAGTAGTCAATGACTGTGCAAAATAGCACCATTTGCATAAATTCTGAGGTTAGTGCTGCCCTGCGATAGTAAGGATTGCATTAAAGACAGCCATAGCATGCTCTGCCTGTTGGGCCAGTTTCTAGTAAAAGATAAATATCATCAGAGTTCAATTAAAAAGAAATGATTGCTTATTTCTTTCTCTCTGTTTTTAATGGATCCATATTATTTCTTCTTATTCTAAGATATTAAATGAATATTTTGAATAGAATAAAAATAGTTTTCAGTGAAGTGGTCACCAATTTTCAATAATTTATTTGTAAACTTTTATCCAATCAATGCAACCTCACATTCTATAAACTTCGAGAGGTTTCAATTTATGATAGAGCTTGGCACAAGGTCTTTAATAAATCTTTCCAGGGTTTTCAAATGTATAGCTGTAAATCAGACTGTCATTATTTCATAAATAATTTCTGATAGAATGTCTTTATTTCTACACTGTGATATGATAAAAAGAAAATGTCAACTAATAAATTCATTAATAATAATTAATTAATAAAATTCAACAAATAGGCATAGTGGACTTGTAAGCGCAGAGAAAAAATGCGTGCCAAGGTAGCACACAAGACTGTTGTCATGCTACATGTTAATTTTGACACCCCCTGCTTGATTTGATATCCTTTATTTTTGCATGCAGATCTGTGACATGGGAATAACCAGTAAAAGATGAAGTCAGATGTGTATTCTGTAGTCGTCTTTTGAACGGAAGATTTAGGTCAAGTATATTCTTTTTAATCAGCAGTGAAGCTCAAGGCAGGATTCACATAGGCAGTCTCTTTGGAATAGGTAGCTGTGAATTATTACATGTCTTACAGAAATTCCTGGAACACCTGATGCTGAGAGTCAAGTAATGGTCATATGGATGGTGGTGCTTCTCATTGCTCAGGTGCAATGTGAATATGGTTTTGTGCATGGTGTACACTCTTGCTTTTCTGTGTTACGCTCACAGAAGTCTTGTGGATGACTGCAAGTATGTGTTTTCTGGTGTGTCTGTATTCCTTCCAGTTGCTGTGCTTGAAATGTGAATCTGGACGTGTTAGAATGGCTATGTAGAAGTTTCAGCAGTGGGAGATGGGACAGTAAGAGCTGGTATGTAGGGCACTGTATATCTTTCAAGTCCCATATGATTCACAGACTATTTTGGTCTATGTATGTCAATGTTTGCTGATCAGGGAAGTGAGACTTGGTCTGTGACTAGAGCAGAACTTTACTTATACCATGGTGTGAGAAGCAGTGTCTTTGCATTTCTGATTTTCCCCTGTGGTGATGATGAGCTGTAGTTTTCTGAAAAATGGATTACTTGGACATGGATTTTATTTTCCAGGGTTAGGTATGTACTTAATTGTCAGATTCAATATTTCTGTGCTTCCATTTGCATTTCAGGAAAATGGGTCATACAGAGTAGAGGCCTTTTGTGACACTATGTAAATGTTACAAAGGTGCTAGATTAAAAACAAACAAGTTGCATCTGTTAGCAGTAATGATATTGCAAATCAACCAATTGTATTAAAACTTTAAGGTCTACTAGCTGGAAGAATTTACCCTATGTTCTAGTGAAGATTTTTAGTTGCTTAAACTTTAAGCTGTCCTGCAGAAATTACTGCAGAATGTGATTTGTACAAACAGTTGTTTGTTGTGTTTATCCTTGTCAGTTTTTCAGTTAGGTTGAAATACTGAGAATATTTCTTTTACATCTTCATACCTTCAAATTAATTTCGAGGTAGTTTAAATTTGGGGTTCGGTTTGAAAGCGCTTGTGGGTGCGGCTATCGGCAGCAAATAGTCCATTCTGCAGAGGAAGCTGTAGCCTGGGCTGCCCACCCTTCCTTCTCTGCCGCTGTTGGAGCCTGTCCCATCGCAGGGGAAGTATCGGCAGAGAGGACACCAGGGTGGGAAAGGCACTGGTTAGCCCACCCACCTAGGAGTCCAAGAGTTTGCTCTTTCATAAGCAAACTTGGCCTCTTTTTAAAATTTGTCCCTTGCTAGCAGAGAGGGGAAACACCACACCGCCTGCTCCTGAGAGCACAGGTTGCTGTGAGCGGTGCTGACTTCGGCAGGTGCAAAGTTGCCATCTGTCATCAGGGTCCTATCGCTGCTCCATGCTAACCGTTAAATGTGTACCAGTTCGGGCAGTGTTGTAAAGACTTACATAGTAGCGATCCTTACTGTAGTGCTTCTTCAAAAGCACCTTTTTAAAAGTCTTTTGTAATATTTGTGCACAGTAGAAGGAAAGGGGGAAATACGAGCTTTAAATATATTGGAAAAATGTTTGACAGTTATCCTGAATGTACCTGGGAAATGGTAGTAATAATAGTATTGTTAAATCTGAAAGCAGAAGGCTTTGATGCTTCTGCACTATAAATAATTACTAACAAAGATGATTGCCAATGTGGAGAATTGTTTGCAGAGGGATTAATTTCTGATTGTTAAGTGTAAGTATATTTAGACAGAAAATTATTTTTGTTCCTGAAAGCCAAGAAGTTGGTGTAAATTGGAGGAATTAGCGATTTGGACTCCACAGAGCAAATATCAGCTTGGTTATTACAGATGAGACTTGATAGTTGTAGTTGTATTGAGGTTAGCATAGGAAGCTGTTCCTTTATTTTACATTTTAATGACTAAATTCAGTCGTTATGGCTGGCATATTATTGTTAGCAATAGAATTTACGGTTTTCTTTAAAAAATATCCAGTTGGGCAGAGTTTCCTTTCTGAAATGTTGCAAATATTTCTAAGCTCTGAATGTCCCTCTTTCTAAGTCACCTCTGGTCCAGTAATGTCCATTCATAAATTTGTTTGTGCATATGAGCATATACATTCATAGATCTTCATTGTCCAAGACAGTAATGCGTCCAGTAACTCCAAACACTTTTGAAATTTTAAGACTAAATAGAAAACCTTATCCAAATTTTGCCAAGATTTAAATGTAAATTTCTATGTTAAAAATGCTTTCAACTTCAGAGGTACCACTAACCATTTTGAGTGGCTTTAAATCTTATTTCTCTAATGTATTAATCTCTCAGCTACCATTTCTAAAAAGTTCTTTCATTCTACAACTTGACAGATTTAGAGTAACTTACAAGAGCTTACTAGTTTTGCAGTTTTACATGCTTTGAAAGATCTGTGTCATAGGTTAATGGGGTCACTATTTGAATTAACAAGTTGTTAACTGAGGATACCTAAAATATATAGAATCATAGAATAGTTTGGGTTGGAAGGGACCTTTAAAGGTCATCTAGTCCAACCCCCTGCAATGAGCAGGGGCATCTTCAACTAGATCAGGTTGCTCAGAGCCGCATCCAAACTGACCTTGAGTGTCTCCAGGGATGAGGCATCTACCACCTCTCTGGGCAACCTCTTCCAGTGTTTCACCATCCTCATTGTGAAAAATTTCTTCCTTATATCTGGTCTCAATCCACCCTCCTTTAGTTTAAAACTATTACCCCTTGTCCTACCACTACAGGCCCTACTAAAAAGTCTGTCCTCATCTTTCTTATAAGCCCCCTTTAAGTATTGAAGGGCCACAATGAGGTCTCCCTGGAGCCTTCTCTTCTCCAGCCTGAACAACCTCAACTCTCTCAGCCTATCCTCACAGGAGAGGTGCTCCAGCCCTCTGATCGTCTTCATGGCCTCCTCTGGACTTGCTCCAAGAGGTCCATGTACTTCTTGTATTGGGGACACCAGAGCTGAAGGCAGTACTGCAGGGGGGGTCTCACCAAAGCAGAGGAGAAGGGGAGAATCCCCTCTCTCGACCTGCTGGTCACACTGCTTTTGATGCAGCCTGTGATATGGTTGGATTTCTGGGCTGTGAGTGCGCATTGCCAGGTCACGTTGAGCTTTTCATCCACTGATACCCCAAGTCCTCCTCCTCAGGGCTGCTCTCAATCCCTTCCTTACCCAGGCTGTGTTGATACCGGGGGTTACCCTGACCCATGTGCAGGACCTTGCACTTGTCCTTGTTGAACCTCCTGAGATTCACATGGGCCCACTTCTCAGGCTTGTCCAGGTCCCTCTGGATGGCATCCTGTCTCTCAGGCATGTCAATCACACCACTCAGCTTGGTGGTATTGTTGTGACAGATATACTCTATCACAAGAATAGAACCCAAATAATTGGGCTTGAGGAGAGGAATAAAGGAACTTATCAGAATCTGCTTTCAAAACTGAACAATGGAAGTGCTCCTATTCTTTGCCTTTTGCAGTTCTGCAATCCAGTCCAAAAACTGCGACTCCAAAATTTGAGGTTTTATTGTATAAGTGAAACCCTGTAGGGGTTTGCAAGGCAAGATATATCAGTTAAATAGTGCTAATACTTGCATCCAAAATGAATAAAAGGTAGCTGGATGAGATTTGACTACATAAGACAGCAAGAGATACCTAAACATTTTAACTAGGACCTGCCATCATGGGTGGAACCTGTCACTAGAAGAGGTGCAACACAGTTCTAACAAACTTGAGCACAGTTGTTTCACCTAAAAATAGTAACTTCACCAGTTTGCTGATCCTGGACAAGGAATTTGGGGAAGTCTTGTGCTTTAGCTTGTAGGTGGTAGTTCTCATGAGTTTATGTAAAATAATTGTTTTTTTCTGTTCCTTCTTTGACCCACTCGGAAACCTTCTGCTGGAGCACAGGAAGATTTTCCTGTAAGTGTTTTCATTTTATTTTTCAAAAACTGCTTTTACTGATGGAAGTGTGAACACAGTTTCTTGACAGAGTGCTATAGTAGCATGTAGGGCAGAAACAGAGTGAGGCCAAGCACCTGTTCATCCTAATAGCTCTTAAAAGCAATAACCCAAGAGTTTCCTGAAGCTTTTATCCAATTCAGAATCCCCAGAGCTCCTCTTTTCAGCTCTGGGGCTACCCAGCTCATATCCATGGATGGTCCATTTCTTCTTTTGAAGGTAGCCGCTTTAAAAACTGCCCACTTTTGATGTATTTCTGTAAAGTAACTGTTCTAGGGCCAGCTTGTTCCTGTCCTTCTGTGAGTGAGTCTCACTGAAGACATGTTCTGACCTCTCCCTCTGTATGTTCTTCCTCTGTACAAAAAGAGAGGAGAAGAAAATGATTTTGAAAGTTTTATTAGCTTATGTTTAGGAGAGGAGAGGCTTTCTGCATTGCAGACAAACTAAATGCAGAAGTTAATATTAAAACGGAAATGCTTTGGAAGTCCAGTAAGTATGTGGATAAGCACGCAGATTCTGTCTGTGCTCCGTTTGCTGCTCCTTTTCCTGCTTGCAGTGTGTCATGGTGGTGGTGGGTATGACAGCCTCTCAGTGCAGCAGCACTTTGTGTGACAACATTGAAAACATAAAAATCACATTTTTTGCCCTTAGTCCTACTTCTGAAGATCAAGTCTTTAATGAAGCTACAAAAAAACAGGGTTAAATAATGAGCTTTGTGCTGCCATGGTTGTTCTATTAGCAACAACCAAGCCTGCTAGGGTCTTCATCTGATTTAAAGCTATCTAGGTCTGCCTGTACCCTATATATTCTTCCCAAATTTATTTCTTCTGTCACTGTTTCTAGTTGAGGTGAATTTCATCATACCACTGCTTTTGGAAAGTCTCAGTTTACCATTGTAATACTCGTGCCTATATCATACATTTACCACAATACATGTGACATAAGACATAAACTATAGTTTCTCTGTGTTTTATATGTTTTCACCCACAGATAGCTGGCATTTTCTGGAATCTGAATGTCAGATCCAGTAACATACCACACTTGAAGAAGAGGAAGAAGGATGTGCTGATCAGTTCTTATAGTTCATTGGGATGAATCTAAAATACATCTGTTCTTCTAGATGTCTGACATGTGGTCAATACTGAAAATTATACAAGATATGGATATTTTCAGACTAAATATTTCACGAGAATAATTTACACTTTCCCCTGATTCCCACAGCCTTCTACCCAGGCCACAGATACTTTCTTAAACCTGATAGTCTGCCTGAAGTCCCCTTTCATATGCTTCTGGTGTGTGTCTTCATGCTGCTAAAGTTCCTTTGATCTCCTTTTGGCCACTTTCCAGACCAGCTTTTAATTCCTTTTGTGAAATTTCCATACCAGCTTTAATTCCTGCCAGAAGGCAACTGTTCCACCTCTGTTCAAGCAGGGCCCTAAAGCTTTAAATTCCCAACATGTCTCTCTCGAAGTAATACTCCCTGCTCAGACTTTGGAGAAGTCAGGAATATGTAGATCCAAGCAGTGCTGGGGAGAGAAATAAGAAGACAGAAATATAGTTGTTCCTTCCTTGATGACAATTGTTCTATTTCCATTTGCTGCTTGACTTGATAGTGGTGATACTTGACTTTTGTCTGCAGTGCTTCCTACTCTTCAAGCTCCAGAAATCTTTATCCAAAAAAAATAGAAATCCAGCCAAAACCATAACTCATTTGCACTCTTTGCCAAGTTTTTTCTGCTCTCTGTACTCATATCCATTGAATCTTGTGAGCGCAAGACCTGGGATTGCCACTCAGTACCATTCTTTTATGGTCACTAAAGGACACAGATGTGACTCAAAATCATCTTGGAGTGATTGAATAATCTGTAGATGACCCTCAGGTACAAGGGGAGGGTCTTTTTGAAATTTGAAGAGTCCCTGCTTCTACGCAATTCTACTGGAAGGAATTTCTGACTTTGGAAGGAGGCCTGGCAGGCTTCCTGGATAAGGTCCTAGTTAAATAGGTTAGTATCAACAGACTTGTCTGAAGAATGGGGTCAGGATTTTACCATATTATCATAAGGGAAAAGCTAGTGGTGTTTCCTTTTTTAAGTTTACCACTCTACTATAGAACTGGAAGTGACTGGAAATAATGGAAGTTGTATGAGGATTTTTATTTTTTTAAATTTTTTTTTCCTCTACTCTGATAGGTTTTAAAAAACTGAAATGCACTACTTATTATTGTTAGGACACTAAGATCTGAATTTCCATCAAACAGCAACAATTTCTTCTTTAAAATCCTGACGGGTTGTTACAGCCTTGATGTAACTAATTTACTATACAACCTGCCACTGGCTTGGGTGGGATTAGATCAGAGTGCATGGCTTTGCATAGCTGTACTCTATGTACATATCGTAAGTCCATAAAAATATATGTCTGTATATATACGAACCACATATTTTGTTTGTGCTTTGAGAGTCCCGATTTTAATCTCTACATTTATTTTTTCTAGTTACTTTGTACAGTAACCTGAATTACTTTTGTCTTCAGTGCTACATTATATACATTGTGGAAATGTAGTATATAACCTCTGATACTGGAAGAGCTTGGTTTTTTTTGAAGAGTTTATCTGACTCAGTGCAAGAATGGATAAAGTAGCTGCTTACCAAAAACCTTTCTGGGAATATCAGTGTGCTGAATCTTTAGAGATTCAATACCATTACTGGTTTTATTCTTTAGAACAAAAATAGGCCAAATTTCCACCTTTACCTAACTTTACTGTATTCAGAAATCTTTAGATTCTACAAAGCTTAGATTTTTCTACGTACTGTCAGGACATGTAAGTGCATTCTGCAGTTGCACAAGAAGAAAATTCTGGGAGCTGAAATGATGTGGGTTTGTTAAAGGTGTTAGTTAATTTTATCAGGGTTTACTGAATTCCTGTTTACCAGCAAACAGTATGTTTAGCCTATCAAACATTTATTCTTTAACCAAAAGAACAGAGTTTCTGTAGTTACTATAACCATTTAGAATGATCATTTTTTTTCCTTTGCATAAATAATCTACTTGGAAATTCTCTTGCATAATATAATTTGTTAAATTTTAGAGTACTGTTGAAATCATCCTGTTGAATATTGTGACCTTAATATTGTCTTTGGCAGTTTCCTTAGGAGCTTAATGCATTCAAATTTCTAATAACCTGGGTACACACCCATTTCTTTTTCTTTGACCTTTTTGCCTTCTCCTTCTATGTGATTTACCCTTGCTGCATATTATTTTCTTTTAAATACTGTTATGTCTTTGCTTGAAGCAAAGCTACTGTCCAGATTTTCTCTTTGAGGTAATGTTGCTCTGACTACTCTTTAACTTTCTGAAATGCAAAGTAATTGTAGTTCAGGTTTTAATTGTATGTCGTCTTCTTCTTTTCAAGAATATACTACCTGGACACATTATCCGTTTGTTATTTAAAGGGCTGATAAATGTGTCTTAAGTTGCGTTAATTTATGTTGAAATAGAATTCAAATTAATGCTAACCAGAAGATCTTTTAATGGATGAGTGGCACGAAAGGTATAATTAAATCTCTCTGAAAAAAATTACAGGATATTTCATGAATGCCAGTAATATAGTTTCAGCCCTTAAATAAATTTCTTTGTTACAAATATTTTTCAGCATTATCTCTACCAGAATTTTTAAAAATGTACATATCTTAACAAACAGTAATTCTACCCCTTCACCTACACATTTGGTTACTTTTGGGTTTGTGCTTATTTGTTATGTTTCTATTGTCCCCCTACATTATGCTTTTACAGCTTCCAAAAAGTTGATGTTATGATAGTATCATAATGACATAGTGGGTTTTTTGAGCTATGTGCAGATCATTTAGGCAAATACTTAATCTTAAGCTGATGAGGAGTCTTCCTGTAGTTGGTGATTACTCTTAAGAGCACTCCAGAGTTCTTTGGTTGAGGCATTACCTCAAAGATTAATCCACTGTCAAGGAATAGACTATGGCTGAAGAATTAGCACAGTTGCATTGTTGGGAAGAAAAATTGTGTGCTAAATGCAGAATTAGTCGATTCAATTAATCAGCCTTAAAAATGGTGGTTAACTTTATTGTAACCTGATTCAGTCACTTGTGGGAGTGTATCAACTTGTTGTGGTGAAATCCAGTAAGTGGTAGCAAAGAGATGAGTTGCTTTTTCTAGCTCTGGATCTCTGAAGCACACTTCTTGGTGCAAATGTTGTGTCTTTGTGCTTTGTTTGGGTTGTTAGTGACAAAGAATGGGGCACAGTGATCCAGCCCTTTGGAACAGTCATTTGTTTGCTTAACCGTGTTTCTGTAGAATCTCAGTTGCTTTGGACACTCAAAGCTTCATCTCTCTGAAAATACCAGACAAGCAAGGAGTGGAGGCTTAGCAAAGGGATTTTATTTTACAGAACATGAGAGTGTTTCATGTCTTTGTAACTGACATTTTGTAAAGTATAGAAATGGTGTATGTGGGACAGGGCCTCTGCACATCTGTAGTGCAATGTCCCACTAGAAGCACAGTCTTACCAAAACTATAGATCAAGTCAGCTGTGAATTTGTGTAGCCGAGTCTTGAAAAACTCCGAGGATGGAGGTGCCACACTTCTTTGGATAACTATTGTGGTTTACCCCCAGCCAGCAACTAAGTACCACACAGCCACTTGCTCATTCCTCCCTCCCCTCTGCAGTGGGATGGGGAGGAG
>NW_009611335.1:0-69650 GCF_000690535.1 Cariama cristata
TATAAAAATATATATTTTTATTCTGAATGATTAATGTGAGTATAAAATCTCCTGTTGCTTTTAAATTACCTGAGGGGAGGGCCTGTTTCCTCCAGACCTTTGTTAAGTTTAAATTATTATTCTGGCTTGAAGTGATAATGCGTTCATGTAGATGTAATTCTCAGGACTGAAAAAGAAGGGGAAGCATAAAAAAATGAACAGGTTGATGAACTCAATGCATTCATTATCAACTGATATTTGCATGAAGGACAAACTATTCACTTCTTATAAAATTAGAATGGCACCATTAATTTTGTTTACTATGTGAGCAATTTTTAGTGCATGTAAGATTTACTGACTGTTTTGTGGGTGAGTATGTCTTGTTAAACAGCCTTACAGAAAGAGCTCTGCAGTAGCATCGCATTTGTTGTGTCTCCCCAAAGTAGAACTGTTCTGTAGAGTAATGCTGATTTCTGACATCATGGGGCTGCTCTTTTTACTTTGTTTTCACTGCCAGGAGAATGATGGCAATGCAGAACGGTGCATCTGTAAGTAGAGGAGGGATCAGTGAAGAAATTAAAAAAAAAGGAAAAAAGAGAATTGACATTTTTGGATGCATTCATAGAGTTAAAAGTTTACTTTTTTCAACAGTTCCTTCATATATGGCAATTTGGCCTTTACTGCCATGCTGTCCTTACTTGTCTTAGTAAAGATTGGTAAGACACCAGACCAGGACAAAAAAAAAAAAGAAGAAAAAAAGCCAACCAAACGCAAAAACCCCAACTTGAAACCTTTAGGTGTGAAAAAGAGAAGCAAAGAAGGCAGAAAAGGGATTTGGTCTTTCTCCTTTTTTTTCCTATCTTTTGGTCACAAGTTTAGCTGCCTTTCAATTGTTAACATAGTTCTGCCTTACAAGAAGAGCCAGCAGAAGAAGAATTATGGGGTTTTTTTTCGGAGTTACCTTTTTTCCATGAACATGTTCTTCAAAGAATGCCTTTTTAGGCTGCACTTGAGAGTTTAAAGAGTTGCGAGTAGTATCTTTTGTGTAATTTACAGCTAACTGAGCGATTCCATTTTCACTTTGGTTTATGATTAATATTGTACATCAGCAAGGTTATCCATGAGCCTCAGAACACAGAAAGTAATGATTCTGATTATTTTGGCAGTAGGGCAGATGTTGTTGGGTCATTTTAAGCTACTATCGTTTTTGTCACCCTGTTGTCCCTTTAGAACTAATATCATGAAACTGTGTTGCTTCAGGAGACTTAAGGAAGGCTGTAGTGTCGACCCCTTGTCTGCCACTTTTTCTCCAAGTTTGAACACTGATCACTGTTTGTTAAAATACCGTCTGCTCCTTTTGCTTTGCATATTCCGTTAGGGTGCAAGAACAATCTGAAGATACAGGCTTCAATGAAGAAAAACACTGATCGTATAACATAGATTATAAATAATTGAAGTACCTGCAGTTTAAATGATGTTTCTTTGCATCAACTTCACAGGAGAATGACGTTTCAAGAAACAGGAGCAAGTGAATGACATAACATTTAGGTACTTCAGAATATAATTTTGGGAAGGCAAATTGTGTTGTAAGTTTTAGAATTCACAAATGTGTGTACATATGCTCTCACCTACTTGTGATTAATGGTCCATGATTTTTCTGCACTCCTTGCCATGCTTTTTGAGTGTGTTTTGTGATATATTTTCTAAATTCTCAACACAGGTCTTCTGACAGAATCATAGATCTGAACTATCTCATAGTACTGCAGTGTCTCAAATAAATAGGTCAAATAATCCTAGAAACGGTGTTTGTTAGCTTTCAATCGATAGCGATAAAGTTTCTCTGTATTCTTACTTGCTCAAACTTCTGTCTAATCTATCTTTGTTCTCTTCTTCTTGTGCAATCTTTTCCTTGCTTCCAGTGGCTGCTACAAAGAACAAAGCTAGAGGTGAGTTTCTGCCTGCACTCTTCAATTTGCATTGCATGGTTCTGCAGCCCACACATTTTCTCACAAGGCTTTTTCTGCTTCTCAAAACCAAGAAAGATATTTTTAGATCTTTTGGTATAATAAATTAGTTTTTTACAATTTTGTAGTTGCCCCTAAGTGCAGACTATTTTCATTGTTTATCAATCATCACTACTCATACTGTGTTTTGTAAATTGTTTTAATTTAGGAAGTTTTTAGGAAAAAGATAAAACCAAGTGCATTGTAGTTAGATTTCTGACTTGCATTGTAGTTATGTAGGGTTATTGATGGCTTTTTAATCGAAATGAAGATATTACATTAAAATGCTCATAAATATGTAAATGTAATTTAGATTTCTTATCTCTAGACATAGTCGTAAATATCTGAACAGAGAACAATGAACGTAAGTGTCTCCTAAGCATTCCCCATCTTTTCACACTAGTATAAAGTGATCATCACTGTTTCTGATAGCATACCAATATATGTAGAAGCATACTATAATCTCTGCAGAGATTTGTGACTTCAGAGCAGCAAGGTGACTGTCACAAATCAGTGTGACAAAGAAGTAAACCTTTCGGAACTAATTATGTAAGGTCAGTTGTACCTTAAACCATTTCCTGAATTTCAGTGAAGCAGTGATGTAGCAAATGTAACTTGAAGGGTGTATTTTCACTTGCATATACATAGAAATGTATGCATACGTGTGTATATATACATCTCTGTGTGTGTGTATATATGAACATATATTTTCATAGAAAATCCTGAAAAGATATATTTTATTAAAATTTATCTAACATTTCTGGTAGATAAAGTTGAGTTGTTTGATAATTAAACATCAGATTTTAAGGCAGATATTTATTCTTGGTTACACATAGTTTGGAAATTAAGAACTCTCATATTCAGTGTTTGTGAAGTTCAATTATATATATTGTCTAGCTTGAAGATGTAGAACAATAATAATAATCAAAGAAAACACAACCAACCCATGGTGTTTATGTATTAGAATAATTAAATCAATAATTAAAATACAGCTTAGGTTTTTTTAAACCCTTGCATGGCTTTTTGTAAAATCTTTTTCTCAGAAACTTTGCATGCATTGGATGTCATGAGTGAGGGGAGTGGACAAAGTCAAATTCACATATTTGTCTGTGCATGCTATGAAGTTTGCTTTACTCTTTTCTGTACTGTCATGTACCCAGCTGTGATGCTTTGTAACAGTGGTCAAGAGCTTAAGACCTTCATAGTCAACAAAAAAACCCAAACAAACCCAAAACACATTCATGGAAGCAAACTTTCAGCAGAAATAAGCATGATCTCATCAGTATTCAGCACAATTAATTCATGTACCCATATATTGCCATTCAAACAGAAGCTGCCCGGGAGGCACAGGAATTGTAAAATGAGTCAGAATTACTCATGAGCCCCACTCATCCATGAACATTAACACACCCTTATTTCAGAAGTGCACATGCATATTGAATAAACAGCTGAAACTATATATAGTAAACTGGGTTTGACACTATGAGAAGAGAAAATCTCATAATCTGTAGCTGTGCATTATCTTTGGAGTTCCCTTGCTCAGTTGCACAGTGCCTTCAAGAAGTCATCAGCTTTTCCTCTGGTGCTGAACAGCCATGTAACAAAGGTACCCGGTATCCACAAGGAATTCAGTCCTGCAATAGTTCTATCTTTTACCAAAAGCACAGGACCCATCTTACAATCTCCTGTGGTGGAAGACATAAAGTAGCTGATGTCTTACTGCTTTTCACGTTTCTCTGTCTAAGCAGTAAAGAAGGATCTGTTCCTCCTTTTGAAGTGTAACGCTTAACTGGCAAGTAGTTGTCTAACACGGTATTGGAAACAGCAACTCACAGCTGAGGGAATGCTTTGCTGCAGGAGGAGTTTGTCTTTTGGCATTTATCTCCCTGAAATCCAGCACTGTTGTGTCTATGCTTTTATTGATGGATCTTCATCTTTCCTTTCTGAAAGTTTGGAAGTGGTGCTGCCATTTTCAGCAAGGTGAAGTTGGCGCTCGTGCCTGCCCTGGGATCTGAGGGTTCCAGAGAGTGTTAGTAGGTGATATGCTATGAGACCGCCTCTCTTGAAATTTTGTTTGTGTTTTGTTAGCATGAGAAAACTCGTGCTGCTCTCCAACTTCCCTCCCCCTCCTTGTGGGATTGTCTATAAGCAGAACATTAGAGTCCTTGTTCTCAAACATTGCATTGAATGCTCTTTCCTTAAATATTTTCTCAGACTTTGTTGAAGGCTGTTTGTATTAAGTGGTGTAAAGCAGCTGTTGAACTCTCTAGTTTACCCTTACTTCATGGCACTTAGAATCAATTTAGTTGGAAGGTCATCTGGTCTGCAGGTCATCTGGACCTAGCCACCGAGTAAGGAAGACCCACTCCCCCTTAGATCTAGTTGCTCAAAGCCTTCCAGTCAAATTTAAATATCTCAAAGGTCAGAGATTCCACAGCTCCAGGTTAGATTTGCGCTATCGTTGCTTTATTTTTCCATAGTTTTCTTATTTCTTTTTTATACTTTCAGTTACCTAGAAGAAACTGCATGAAGATTTTTAGTGGTCTCCAGAAAGGGTAAATACTTGGGTTTTGCATAAAGGGAGGGGTTTTGCTTTGGACTACCTTGGGCAGGTGCTACCACAGGACACTCATGTTCTGGACAGGATACTTGTGACATTTCCAAGAAGTCTAGTTCAGAAGGATTTGAAAGGAGTAAGGGGTAAAATTAAACATGAAAATGGTCATTCACAGCAATGAATTTAATGAAGCAGAAACCAAAGATGCCAGCTGAAAATCTCAGACCATCTGACTAGAGTTGTTTCAGTGCATGAATATTTTAAAGATTGTTCCTTAATGCACCAGATGATATTTGTTCAACTTGAACTCCATAAATGAGCATTTCCTCTATCAAAGCACCAGTTTGAAGACCTCTTGACCTCTTAAGAAGGACTGTTGTGACTTCTTGGTGACAATATTGTTGCAGATATCATCTGGCAGCAGTTAACAATGGTTTCCAGGCTCAGTGGTCTTATCAGAGTTGCTAATGACCTGTCAGTTTCCAGTCAGCAGGTGAAAGAGAGAGGCTAAGTGTCTTCATTCAAATGTAATTAGTTGAGGAATGGAGTTCTGTGCTCCACATTTTCACTTCTCTGATACACTCTGCATCAGCTGCTATTGAAAAGTTATTTCCAGAGCTGCCCCACTAACCTCATGCAGTTAGACACTTGACTTTATAACCTTTCAAAATTTAAATTGGAATTTCTGATAGGTTTTTTGGTATTGGGAATGGTGTGGATGAATATGACAACTTCCTATTAAAAAAAAGATTATAAAGGCCAACTGCCGTTGTAGGAGGAGGAAGCAAGTCCTCCAGAAAGACCTCTTATCATCTACCTCTTGAGAAGTATAACATTCCTTCCTGTTCCTAAAACTTCTAAGGCCTGCAGATTAGAAATGGTGAAATTCCCAAGAAGAGTCCCAAGTACCAAGAGGAGACTTTTTGCGGAGGCATGATGTAACTGCAAGATTTGAACTATACAATCTATATAAAAATGTGGTGGACTGGTAACTATTTCTGCCATGCTCCTTTCCCCCATTTTAGCTATGTTTGAAGTTCTATGTTTAATTTACTCAGGGAGAAATAATATTCATATAGTCCCACTACTTCTCATAATTAAATACTGCTGTGCTACCCACTCAGTCTGTACATATACAACACTATATTCTCTCTCCAACACAGTTGTAAAAGCTGTATTTCTGTGGGTTCTAGGGGATGTCCTATTGATGGGGGATATCTTCAAATTTTTTTCTGGCTTAATACTACACTTTTAAGTACTGTAAATGCCTTTAACTCTGTTTCACTTGCTGCACAAGTTTGATATTAACAGGACTATTTTCTGTAGCCTGTGGGATATCCAGGGGATTTTTGAGATGCATCTTCTTGACTTGTGTTGCATCTGTGTCCCGAAGAAATTGTCCTTATTTTTGAGCTCCATGGAAAAGCGCTTTTTTATTTCAGTCAACTCTTCTACAAACGAAGGGGTATGTTGTTTCTGCTTTTCTTTTAAAAGAGGAGACTGATTTTCGCTCAGAAACATAAGATTAAATTTAGCTTTAACAACGCTATTTAAAGCATACATCTCAATCTCTAATACAAATCATCATAGCAGTTGATACACTGTCTAAATGCATCTTATCCAAGAGGCAAAGATCACTCTGGACTTTATTCACTTGATTTATTTTGTTTGTTCTCATTATGTCAATGAAATTGGTATCAGCTTATTTGAAGTATAAGTCAGGAGGGATCGTGTGAAGAATGTTGTACAAATATACTCTATTATTGCCTGGATAGATGTGCAATGACTCATGTTATCTTTTAGTTAGGAATCAATTTGTTTCTCGAGACTTTATTTGTTTCTCGAGACTTTACCAGATCTTCATCAATGGTCATGTTCTACCCAACCTTCTCTTTGATTTTCTTACAATATATGATAAAGTTTATTGTATTGCCTTATATAAATATTTGTCATCTTGGTAAATAATAGGTTTAATTTGTCCCCTTGTTTTGACTGAAAACCAGACAAGCCGGGATAAAATGTATTGACCAGAACTTCCCGTATGGAAGACCTACAGTTTAGATTATTTCTTCAGCACATGTAACTAGCCAAACATATTTCTCATTCAAGGTAAAATTATCCTGAAATCAAGCAAGTAACACAGCAGCTGTCCATGTTACGAATAGGATGAAATAAATGTATACAAAGAGACCCAAATACTGCTGTTTGTCTTATTTGCATTATCTTCACAAAGTTCTGAGCTATTCACTTATTAACATGAGTCAGGCATTAGCTGTCGCAGAGTTTTCTTTATTGAGGAATAGATAACTCAGGGTGTCATCTGCATAAAAATGACATACTGCAACATTATGGCAAAAAATAAAAACTAGTGGAAGTTTATAGATGTTGAAATTGTGAATCCAATATAGAGCCTAGGGAAACTCCATAACTCACAGTAGTTTGAAATAGCATTTATTTATGGTTACAAGCTTTCACCACTGAGACACATAGAAATGAAAACTTGTCAGATTCTACCTTTAATACAAGGTCATTACAAAAAACTTGCCAAGGCTGTTGTAGTAACATAGCATGATCTGAAGCCTGATTGAAATTTTTCAGATATTTAGTGCTATTGAAATAAAGGACCTGTTCTTTCTAAAATCTTCTCCTGTTATTTTTATTCAAAATATAGTTTCACCTTCTAAAGGTAGAATTTTCCTGTCACTTTATAGATACCAAAGTTGCTTTTCTTACCTTAAATGATTGTACTTTTAGGGGGGAACAATAAAGCTAATGAAGCCTTAATAACCGTTCATTTACTGTCCTTTTGGTATTCCCTCCTCTGTAGTTTAGTCACTGCTTCCAGTACATAACCTCCAGTGCTTCTCTCTGCTGATTAAATCATGTCCAATGGCTAAACCTGTGAGTCTGAAAGGTCTGGATTTCATTCCTAGGTCTGCCATGATTTTCCTCTGTTATTTCTCATGGCATTTAAAGCCAGAGTTTTCTCATATTCAGCTATTCTGATGGGGAGGAAAGTGAGGATGAAGAACAAAATTTCATGCTTGTCTGTGAAGATACAGTACAGAAAAAGAAAAAAAAAAGTTTGAAAGTGACCATATTAAGAGTGCAGAAGGACTGTGAAGAAGGCGTACATGAAACATATTACTCATCCTTGCACGCCTTTGCTGTTGACACTTATATATGAGCAGGTATTTGAGAAACGAATTTAGGTAGGCAATTGTTACCATCTTTCTCCAGTTCTTGTTCTCTTTTGGTGAAGAGAACATGGAGTTCTCAATTCGATCATTAGTCTCTAAATATAAAAATGTGTTGTGTTTTGTTGTGTTTTTTTTTTTAAAAAACTCCTAAATGTGAAAGTTCACATTAGATCAAGATAATGGGTTATTTCACAGTTTCAGATTTCTTTTAGATAACATAAAACATTATAATTACATTAGACTCTCAAAAAAAATATAAGTCTACTTCAGTATAATATTTATGCCATTTGTCAAAAGAGATTTGGAAAAGAAAGCAGTTGCTGGAGTTCTGAGGGGTTTTTTAGAAGATTCACGAAATAAGTTCCTATATTTTTTTTCCTTACAAACTCTAGCTGATCCTCAGAGGGAGAAAACTGGAATCATGATGATAATAGTTCTTAACAAAGTTGCCAACTGCTCTTTACCCTTTACGATTATATGTGGGAATTACTTGACCCTAGCCTCTATAAGATCTTTCCAACATAGAGATAGAGTTTTCCACATAATGTTATGTGTACACAGTCCAAATGCTCACCATCATAGTTCCAGCCAGAATCCTTCTGCTATTCAAGGTCCCAAGTTCTGCTATGTAATAAGGAGACTGCAAAAACAGGAGTCAGCTTTTCCTTTCTTAAATTGAGGGACTATGTTAGCAGCACTGGAAACAACAGCGATACAAGCCTGTCTGTTCTCTTTACTGCTTTTAATGCATTTTATTTTGGTACGTTTTCCAGAATAGATGTAAACAAAGCAACCATTAATAGTTTTGGTATTGTAACATGCTCATTAAAATTGTAGGTCGCCATGGATTATAGCAGCTCTAGCAACAGAGAAATAGCAAAGGAAAGTACAAAGCCTCACTGAAAAGAGATCGGTAGGGCCAGGCTATTGCCATTGATGCGCCCTTTTCATTTGAGAGACATCCACACTGAGCCAACGTGTCAGTCATTTATTGACTAAATAGTTTAATAACCAGTGTAGAAGAGTTTGGGACGGAGTAAGATAATGTTTGCTTTCATTCTTGTGAAGTGCGACACAGTTATGGGAGAGGAACTCCAGGGAGGATGTTCCCTTTTGAGGTGGACCTGGTTATCATCGACTGAAGCATTTTGTCAGTTCTTATTCCCTAGCTTTCAGATAGGTGACTCTTCCCTCCACAATGGTTAATACGAATTCTGATAACTTTTTTTCAATTTGTCTGCCCTCATTTGGTTGTTAAGTGTTTGAGACCAGACTGTCAAAAGCAGCGTATTAGGAGAGCTTGCCATACTTGAATAGAGCTCTGCTGGAAATTTAGTTGCTTTATTTGCTATCTGAATGGATGTACTGTTGTAAATGTGGTTGGGGTATTGAGCATTGAGGCCTTATGGCCATCTGCAAAGAATTTTTGTAGGCAGTGCATTGCATTTCAGATATGAAAGCATCGTGAACACATGAAACAGACACATATTGCTGTGTGCTGGCCCAGTGAAGTCAGTTTTCAGATTCCAGCCAGACCAAACGCTTTGCTTCAGAGTCTAGATTTTTAATTTAGGCACAATCAAAAGGATATAGTGACTACCCAAGATGTATTCACCATATTTTGTACATGCTGTGGAATTGCTGGGCATGATTTCCTAATATCTGGCAGAGGGATGGAGCTGCTGCTCTGAAGCAGGTTGTTGACTTCTCTTTGTCCCAAATGTCTAAATTCCTCAACTTCTAGCGAGACAAAACTTCTGATAGAGAAAAGGAATTTGATAATAACACCTAAAGACTGGAGAAAAGATACAGTTGGTGTATGGGTTACAGCAAGCCTATGATCACTGACTTTTACTTCTCTGTTGATAGTTACATAGATGCTTTTTAAAGCGTAGGCTTTTCTTTCAGGCTTGGCTTTGTTCTGGTATGCTTTTATAACCAAAGGAAGTGGAGAGAGTGCTTTTATATAAAAGGAAAGATTTTTTTTCTCAAATGCTCTTTTGAAAAACATAGGGCTTACACTGATTCTCCACATTAGCTCAGTTCTCAAGATTCACTACTTAAATCTCTGCATGAGATCAGATCTTCAGAGAATTTGTTTTACTTTAGTGGACACTGGTCAGTGAAACACATGGTGTTTAAATGGCTGAGGATTCACTATCGCTGCTAATGTTTGGCACTTTATATTAATACTAGCTTCGTTTCTTGATTCAAGCATAGGAACAGAAGAAAGGAAGTTAAGACTTTTCTGTGTGTGCTACCATTGTTCTGCAGAGGATATCTAGAAGTTCTTTGTAAGTAAGCATTATGTTCTGCATTACTCTGGGATTCTTTCAAGGGCTAATAACTTCAAGGTCTTCCTCACATTTTAATTAGATTATAGACTGCGGAGAAGGGAAAGGTAGTGGAAAACACTTGAGCAGAGTACTATGTAGGGATTTTTGTTCCTATGCTCTTCATACACAGCTACCTCAAAAATCTGGTCTGATTAGAAGCAATCATGGGGTCATTCATGTGGATCTATTGACCACAAGGTCTGGTGGATCATTAGAGATGAAGGAGAGAAATACGCAGTGTTCGCTTACCATGCGCCTTAGGTTATTGATTCTGAATTAACATCTTCACTCACTACTCACCTGATTGCAGAACACCCAGCGCCTTGTCTACTAAGGCGATAAAGTGAATTTCGTCTCTTAGAAAAACTAGCTAGCAACATCATACTGCCTTTAAGGAGCTTCTTAGCTCAAGTAAAAGAGCCAGAACTCTATGTGACCTATTGCAAATAACTGCAAATTTCAGTAGGATCCTATGTTATTTATGTTTTGGGAACTGTTGCTAGCTCTCAGAAAGCTAAACAGATGAACAAGTGTGTTCCTGTTCTTCACAGATTGCTGTAGCAGAAAGTATGTCAGTAGCAGTACCCCAGGAAAGAGAAAATCTTAAGATTTCCTTTTTAGGAGCCTGGTTCTATGAAGCAAAGTCCAGAAGCTAAATACAGTAATGATAATAAATAAATGATTTTTTTCTTCATGGTGAACACTTATAATGACAATATCTCTGAAACTGATAAAAGATTTAGTAATAAAGAAAAAAACACTGTAAATGTTGGATCTTTCATTTGTTATATCAGCATTCTGTTCATGGGCTCCCTGAAGAGCTAATAACAAACTAAAAGTCATGATTCCAACATAACAACTTTTTACATTTATTATGTGGTTTATAAAATATGATAAAAATCTTTAAAATGCCGTAACTTGACAAAAATCCTTCAAAGGCAAAGAAACAAGAGAATTAAGGAGTTCAAAATAAAATTAAGTGAAGCTGTCAGAAGGGAGGGAAACACTGGAAAGAGAGCAATGGAAAGGAATCATCTGTGATGGCTGCAAATGCAGTGAGCCTTTGCAGCAGCCAGCAGTAGAGGTTCTGCCTAGACTTTGCAGATCCTCGTGTGTCTTACAGCTGGTATTAGAAGTCACTGTCAGTTTGCCAAATTCTGGCTTTCCTAACTGTGCTGGTTTAGAAGGTGTAAGCAAGGATAAGACTATAGATTCCTCATTTATATCGGTACCTGTGTGCAATACAATACACCCAACTGGTCTCCCACAGGCTCATTTTTCAGTTGTTAACTGTTGCTGAGAGCACTGCAACCCTTTTTCTTTTGTGAGGGGTGGCTTTTCTATTCAGTGTTTTATCTAATTATTGTTCTTTCTATATACATACATAATATGTGTTGCATCAGAAGAAGTACTTCAAGGATTTATTCTAACTGGATTTAGAAACAATTGTCCATAACCAGAAGTTTCTCAAGATAGAAATTTTTGCTTTTCATGCCATACTTATTAGATTCAAGATGTCTGTCATCTGCAATCCCTCTATTTCTCTTCTTAGTTTCCTTCAGAAGTATTTGTTTTCATTTATTTGGGGGAATAGTACTTATTGTATTTATTTGTCACTGATTTCTGGAAATGTAAAGTGTGTCAGCTAATGCTTCCCAAGTAGCAGCTCAGAAATGAAAGGAGAATATGAATCCCTGCATTGATGTCCATTTACATTTTAGGAATTTAAAAGTGTGTTAAACAAATGAGCTGATAATTTAACATTCTTTTCAGATAATGTTATGTACAGAAATGAATAGGATTTCCTCCCATGGTTGGGCTTCTCTTACAGAATTTAATTTTTGTAATGATTATTATAATGGACTACCCATCCCAGTCCAACAATAAATATTCCCCAGGAGGCAGACTAGTAAAATAAATGCTTCTCCCGAGCAGACATAATAAAATTCCTCTGATCTTTGGCTTTTTCTCTCTAGAAGCTCAGGAGAAAAAGTGGGCCTTGTTCAGAGGTTACAAATTTCTGGTTTCTGCAACACCAGCTGGGAGGCCAGTTCCAACATCGGCGAAATGCACGCAAAATGTGCTCTGCCAGCATTTCCCTTCCATTTACTTTCAGACAGCTTCTACTCCTGCCGATCTCAGTGTTTGCAAGTGAATGTGCTGTACAGTTGTATCCACCTTGCCTGCCAACCAATATAGCAGGTTTTCCTGTTTTCCTGGTCCTTCCCTCCTACTTTGGTTTTTTTTTCTTTCTTCCCTCTCCACTTTTGCTATGTCCCAGTAACACAGGAGGCAGTTTTGTAATCTTCTTTTATTCCTTCTCCTGTATTCAGCTACCATCTTGATTTGATCTAGATAACTTTCAAAATATATGCAGTCATTTGTGTAGGTTAGTGACAACTATTTTAATAACTTTACCTTTTTTCAAAATAAATTTTACTTTCTTTAGTGCTTCTGTGAAAAGCTAAGCATTATTTCCCATGACAATTCCTTAAAATAAGATACCGTATCAGAGGTTTCGTCTGTAAACTTGTCAGTCTTACCTGAAGAATGTTACATGTTTTCCAAAGGACATGAATTTGATTGACTTTTTGAGGTACAGTATTCTAGCCCTTTGGCTGCTTTTTAAAAGCAAATTCTGCATGGTATTCAGGAACATGGATAGCTATAAGAGATATTCTTGATCAAGTCCAGTCTCTTTTTATAGGCATCACATATTACCTCCTCCATATATGCATTCTTCTGAAAAGATGGGGGAGTTGGTGGTTTGATTGGGTTTGGGTTTCTTGTTTGGTTTGGTTTCCTCCTCAGCTAGTTGTCTGATGAGGGAAACTGTGAACCCTTCCTTTGCAATTGTCAGGCACGCTGTTCTAATTTCTAGAAGCAGCTTATTCACACAACTTTTTCTTATGTCAAGATTATCTTTAATTGTAAACTGATCATCTTCTTCCTCCTCATTTTTTATCTCCTTGAGTAGTACACCGATAACTGTCATGTCTTCTGTCAGTCTTCGTTTTGGTAGGCAGCCAGATATTTTTTGAATCTCTTCTCTTTCTGGGATGACCTAGCCTTACTCTGCACTTCTCCAGTGTGTCATGGTGTGAACTAGCTGCTGTTGAATGAAGTGAGCAGAACGGTCTGCAGTGTTTTACCTGGGGTTCACCCCATCTTTGTTATCAAGGCTTCCTACACCGACCAGAAATACTTGAACTGGCTTGTCTTATGACTGCTTTCTTTGAATCTGCTTCATATTGGTCGTTCATAGTCATCCAGTCATAAATTAGCAAATGTGTCTTCTTCCTGCTTAGCTGTTCTCAGCTGATGAGATTCTAGTGTACAGCTGAATTGTCAATTATTAATCTCCAAGTACAAGAACTTTTTCTCATTTCTGTTACCACAGTCCTAAAAGTTGCCCAGTACTTTCTGTGAGATGTACCATTCCTCTTCGGTATGAATGATACCTTTAAAGATTTTGTCATTAACTTGCTCATTCTATCTGTTAAGAAAATTATTATTAATATAAACAAGAAAGAGTGAAGAGGAGTCCTTGAAAAAAGCCTGAGCATTAATGACTTCCCTCAAGTCTCTTCTTCCTTTTACTCCAGCCTGACACCATCGCCCATAAGCAAGCTCTTCATATTTCCCATATTTCCCGTGGTGGTGTCTTCTGCCTAATTTACATACTGTGTTTATGGGATCTCTAATCTAACTAAAGACTAAGCTACTAAATTTCTGTTGTCTGCCAGCAATCAGATTAGACTTGACTGATCTATGTTTGTTAACTTCATATTAATTTGCTGGTCTCAGTTCACTATGCCAGAGTTCTGATGCTTTCTTTCACCTCTTCCTCATCATTTCCAGGGAACAAATTTACTTATCCTTCCCAATCTACACAAAATGACTTGACAGGGGATTTATTAGCTAGGGTTTTTTAGTTAAAACAATTGATATTTAGCAAGTGTAATGCTGTTTAGTGGCGGTAAAACAGCAAGCAGTGGGATTCAAAAAAATACAAATTATGTCCAATCTAATCTAAATTACAGCTATACATCATATATAATAATTTCCTGATAGGTTTTTTTTTCATCTTTCCTAATATTATAATTTTTTGCTGGCCATTTTTCATCCACTTTGTAATGGGCTTGGTATTTTGTCTGTATACTAAGTACATGTAGTAATTCTTGTGCTACGTATTCAGCAGTACTGTATTTGGCCGAGCTATATATGTTTGAAGGACTTTATTGGACGTGTCCTGATTTTTTGCGTCTTTTTGCATATAGTTCCACAAGTGCCTTATGTGTATCTTCCATAGTCTTTCAACCTGCTACGTATATCGTAAATCCTATTTCATAATTTGTTACCTGTATACTTAGCGACACTGTCTAGTTCATCAGTGCATCAGTGATGGCCTTTAAAATGATGATATAGGGTGGGTTTTTTTCAGGCATTCAGAGCATTATTTTACGTTACAAAGTTTTCCCTTGGGAATTCTTAGGATTCAGGCACGCTTCTTCTTGCATAGTTTTCACAGTGACCCATGACAGCCAGGGAGTAATTTTTCCTCTTTGAGTATGTGCAGTATCACTCACAACCAGACTTGCTGCTCCTGTAGAGGCACAGCTTGTTACCCTGTCAGTAACTTGGTGTAGTGTCACGGGGACCTCAAGACCTGTTCCAGTGCTCCAGTGACCAGGAGAAATTAATATCGTTTGTCAGATGATTTACTTAGCTTATCAGAATGCAAGATTATAGGAAAAAAGGTGTATTCTCTTAAAAACATAGGGTTTTGCTTTTATGGAACAAAATTGTGAAAGAACAAAACATAATATAATATTGAGATACATTATATATAACCTCTGCTTGAGGCAGAAAAGAGGCCAGGAGCAAAAGCTATTGGCACATCCTCTGGGTGGTTCCAAGCTAGAATGCCGAAGTCTTATTTATTTCCTTCTAATAAAAAATATTTCCTTAGATTCGCTACTGGCACAGTATTTAGCACTGCTGAGTGTACTGGGAATATCATTCTTCCTGTCTCTGAAGGTCTGTTGACTTGCACTAATATCATCAGTTTAAAAAAATTATGAAACCTTATATACCGCATCATGAGAGATGTTAAATGCAATTTCTGGCTAGATTCATTAGTTCTTCTTTTCCTCTCTTTTTTTTCATGCTGAATAACATGCAGAGTGAAACTGGTAATAAAGAGCCTTGCTTTAAGAACATCCTGATCAACACCGCTATTGGTTTTAGAGGGTCTCCTGAGCATCCTGTTACTAAGAGGTCTTGCCACTGTTAGTACCAAGTGCTTTCTGAGAATTATATTATTGCAGCAAAATTTGTAGTCAGATTGGTTTCTGGGGAACTAGAATAATTCCCAATAAAATCCCATCTACCAGCTTCTTCAAACTGAGTTTCGACCAAACAAAAATCTTTTCTGACATCTCTTTTTTTTTCATGCAGTTGCTATTAGGGCCCGGCTAACTTCACCTTTATTTTTATCTTTCATTAAAAACTCATGCTCTTGTGGTATTCTAATCATGATTGCTATTCCATCTTGCTTCTCTTCGTCCTGTAACAGAAAGCACTTGTCTACAGTTCCTGCATTTTGCTGTCCATACTCCTTGCATTAACATGCAAATATTTGGCTTGTTTCTTATCTGTTCACTAATTGAATTAGGCACATCTTCTCACCAGCACGTCTCATGCATGCGAATGCTCTTCAGATCCATCTTTAGGACTATTTTTCTCTTCTTCATAGACTGCTACAGTGATAAATCTGAATTTACTGTGGCGTCCTTGCTGCCCTCTTTCTATGTACTAAACCAACATTTGGCGATTACACAAAATCTTCCAATCTTCTCTCTTCGTTTCTTAGTCTGAGATGCTTCCTGTTGAGCAGTTCAGCCTGAATAATAGAAAACTGTTTTGACGCAGTCTGTCCTTTGAGAAAGAGTTGTGTTTGCAGTGAAAGCATTCAAAATTTTATTTTCATTTGTCTGGTCCTGGAGGCATTTACTGCTGTTGGTTGTCTTTGTTATATTTCTTGCTTCTCCCCTGTATTTCCTTTACGAGGAACAGGAAGAGTTATGACCTAGATTTCTTAATCTTTGCATGTCTTTGTTTCAGATTTTGGCTTGTGGGTTTTTTTTTTTTCCCTTTTTCTCTTTCTTTGTGATTGTTTGTTATATTTAACACTGTGTTAATTTCTCTCAATAGTACATAAATATAAAAGTGCTTAAAGAATAAGCATATTAAAAACCAGAAAAAGTCTGTTGATTGTATAGGAGCATGCCACTGGTTCCTTCTGAAGTAATGCAAGAATACTGTCCTGTTAGAAACAACAGCATAGAGTTCATGTGCTTTTGATATAATTCTTCAGATTTTACAAGCTATTTTATTGGCCAAAAATGTATAGGTCAGCGTTCTGAATTGCTTCTCTGTAAGTGCATGCATTTATGAATTGCCGGCACTTTCCTTTCCCTGTGAATAGGATTTAATCTCTCAGGTGAAATGGGAGTTAAACAGAACATGAATCTGTCCAAAGAAGGATCATACTATTGCCAGTCTTCACTGTCTTGTAAGGTCTCCAAATCTTTTGATGTATTAGTCATGTTAATGTGTTAATGATAGTAAGACCAGGATTTATGCTTTTTTTAGTTGAGTTGTACATGTCCTTTGATTTATATAGATTCCGAAATGGAAGATAGTTTTGTGGATGAATGAACAGCGGTTTGAGCTATAGGTGACTTCCTAGCACCCTGAATGACACTCAGTGATCTCTGCACCCTTGTGCCTTCTCTCATTTTATCCAGTACTAACAAGAGGTAAAGCCACATAACTGAAGTAGGGAGCAGAGCATGAAGTGACACAGTGGGAAGGAAGTGGCCCATAGTGGTGATGGGCAAATGCCTTCTAGGGAGAGCTTTTTGAGTCCTGTTTCTAGCGCAGTGTAATAGGCTTTCTTCTGCCTCAAAGTCCTGACGCCAGGCATATCCAGCCAGCAGATCATGCCTAATATAATGCATGGACAGCGAAGTCCCCCAAAAGGACCTTGCTCTATGCCTTTACAGGAGTCATAGAATTGTTTAGGTTGGAAAGGACCTTTAAGATCATTGAGACCAACCATAAACCCAACACTGCCAAGTCCACCATTAAGCCATGTCCCTAAGCACCACATCTACCTGCCTTTTAAATGCCTCCAGAGATAGTGACTCTACCTCTTCCATGGGCAGCCTGTTCCAGTGCTCGACAACCCTTTTGGTGAAGAAATTCTTCCTAATATTCAATCTAAACCTCTCTTGATGCAACTTCAGGCCATTTCCTCTTGTCCTATTGCTCGTTACTTGGCAGAAGAGACTGACCTCCACCTCGCTACAACCTCCTTTCAGGTAGTTGTGGGGAGCGATCAGGTCTCCCCTCAGCCTCCTCTTCTTCAGGAAGCTACACAAACCAGGAGGCAAGGCATATAGATGCACAACAGGTTCTGGGTACGAAGGCTGTGGATTCCAAGGAAGATCTGGACTACAGAGCTGGGTGCTGGTTGCATGACAGTGATGCAGGAATAGGGTAGACTTAGAAAGTAGGTATGAGTCAGTGTAAGACATGACAGATGGGATTAATTGCAGCTTGAAGGTTGAGTTGCTTGATTGGGGAAAGATGGTGGAGATGAAGGCAGTGGTACTGCAAGAGATTTGTTGGGGAACTGACAGGTGGCAGAGAAGGATTTAGGATTTGGGCTTTTGGAGAAGTTGAGCTTTCATGGGGAGGGGTGCAGAGAGGTATGGTTGTTAGCTATAATAACGTTTTGAAAAGTGCTTTTTGTAGTGTGGAATGTTGACTGTTACATGTTAAAATATATTTGGTAAACTTAAGAGAGTTAAATCTGTTTCCTCATTGTTTAATACTGTCAGGAGGGAAATTGAATAACTTTTCAAATACTTTGTTATTACTTAGTACAAAGTGTTATAAATTGGAAAAGTTGTTTATCTCTGGTGTAAGTATTATTACATTACAGCAACATGAACCAAGTTCCATATGAAAAGAGAGGAGTTTGATTTTTAACTGACAGACTGCATTTAATATGAGTTTGTCATTGTTTATGTCAAAGGTGTGTATACTTTCCCATTCTCAACTTCAAACTTCTTCAGCTAGAGCAAACCTCTAGTTCCTTCTGTAATGCGCTGCAGTTGTCTACACTGTGCAGAGAATTTAATCTGAACAATGTTTTACAGCTTTCTCATGTAGAGAAGTGAAGCATCAGGCTTGTATGGATTATGTATTTGAAACTTGACCCTGTAAACATTTACTTATGTGCTTAAAGTTAAGCCTGTAATTCTCCTGAAGTCAGTGAGTCCAGTTGTTTGTTTAAAGTTGGGGGTAAAGTCAATGTAAATATCTGAAATAGCTTAGTTATTGTACTACATCTCTACGAATTAAATGGCTTCCTTGATTCTGAGCCAACTTTTGTACTGGCACATCTGTCAGGGTCTTTGAGTCATAGGTGTTCTTGCACATTGCTTCCAGTGTTTCAGAAAATGTTGATGAATTTATCTGCATGACAAAAAAGGCGACAGGCTGGGAAGCCTGAGGGGGATTGAATGTTCCTTTTTTTTAAAATAAAGCTGGGCCAATCTGCGGACATTACAGTAAGATTTTGAAATGCCTCATAATAACTAGCTTAGTGACTTAGTGTTGGATTGCTAAGGAAAGCTCAAAAAGTAGTTTGAGTGCCTTCAAATTGGCATCAGAATTCACACAAGATTATCAGAACTTACTTGATATTTGATATAAAGAAGCCTGGTGGTCAGAAGATGTGCTTTCCAAATAGCCATGCAGTGAGAGAGTTTATTGCAAAGTTAGTTTAAGGTGTGGGTTTTTTGCTTGGTTGTTTTTTTCCTTAGCTCACTGAAGAAATCAGCTCATACTCAAATGAGTTTATCTCAGTATGCGATCAGACAGCAGTAGCAGAATTCATCAGTGTCTTTTCTTCCCTCCAGTGACCCTCAAATATTTTCCCTCATTAGCCCAAAGTTGCGGCATCTATTTATTGCAACAAACACTTGTGCCTCATAAAATTACATCTTATTGCAGTTTCTTGTCAAAATTGGTATTGATAGTGACAATTGCAATCCCTGTCACCTTGTAGGCAGCTTTATAGCCTGGTTGCAAGATAAGCACAGTATGCTTTTCTTGAGAAGTCTGCACTTGAATTAAGCACTCAAAATATGCCTCTAAACTGTACTATTTTTTGTCACTTTCTTTTCTTCATTAGTCTGTCTTATTCTAAATTAATTTATGGAAATATCAAGTCTTTTCTTCTTTTTATCCCACTACTTTTTGTCACAGTTGGAGGCTTCTTGTCCAATTTAATAGCTAAACATTTAACTGATTTTCTTTTAATGTCTTAGAATTTCTCTAGTTTGATGTTTCTTTTCTAATTTCTCACACTTCTTCCTAGGAGAACAGATTCTGTATCTTCCTGTTTTCCATTGGACATGTAAAATTGTGGTATAATTTCTTTTTTTTTTTAATCTCCTTGCTATCTTGAGAAGAATCAAATTTGTCCCATTCTTGAAAAATTGTATATCCTTAAATATTTTAAAATGTTTATTCTCTGTTGAGATATTTTTATGTGTTTGAATCTCATTTCTCTCTTTTGTTTCTGTATTCAACAAGAATAGATGATGGGGGGAGGAAAAAGGAAACTACAAGTGGTTAAAAAAAAAAAATCACTAGAAGGATAAAGGTAGATGCAGTCAGATTATCTTGAAGAATGTTTCCACTAGGAGTCTGCCCTTGTAGATGGAAAAGACCACAAGTAAAATTTCAGGAATGTATTGGTATCTGAGAAGAACATAAAACAAAAAAGAGTTGAAGCTAAAATGCAGAAAGAAATAAGCAGTTTGTATTACAGAAGGTATTTGCAACAAAACTAAGTTGGCCAAGCAAAGCAAGGCCCTACATTCATCTTGGTATCACTTTTTACCCTGTATTAGTAAACTTCAATAAGGTACAAAGTATTAAAAGATATCCTACACATTGATAGAATAAACCTATTATTTTGGGGAGACAACTCAGTGTGTAAAGTCCAGAGTGAAAAATAAAGTGCTAAATACACAGATTTCCCAAAGCCTTTCTACCCCATTAAAGTTCCAGTGTTTGAAACCCCACAGATGAGGTAATGAGAGGCTGCTCACAAACTGAGCCAGCTGAAACCCTTGAACTGCTTGGCCAAGGGAGTACTGAAGCCCCACACCTCCTTGACCAAAAAGCTTCATGCTGCTTTGGAGTGCTTTTCTCTTGAAGCTTATTTCACAGTCTTCTTGAAAGGTGAGATAAGAGCTGGGCTTGCTGCAATCAAAGCTGGGAAGAGGTTTTGTTTTTAGCAAAGCAGAGCACTTGAATGCTTCCACAGTACCGTCCTTGATATGGATAATTGAAATTCCAGTGTGATCTTTGCATCTGCTGGGCTAGTGTCAAAGTATATTTCTTTGAGAGACTGCTGGCTTCATTTCTTTAGCTGCTTGGGTTGAGGTGAAGGTACCAGTTTCTAGAAGGTTAGTAGCTCAGCACTGGAACATAGAATAGAGCAACATTAAGAGAGAACTTACAAGAGGAGGCATTTTAAGGACTCCCCTGCATTTTCATCACCAGGATCCTAGGTATACAGAAGACAAGTGCACGTGACTCTGTCGATCTTGTTCACATGTTTGTAGGTACTCTGTTCTGTGCTGCTGGAAGTAAAGATGAGGTTGTCCGAGACACTTCCCTGGATTCTGGTCAAAGCTTGTGTGCCAGTGTTTCACTTCTCTACACTGGGATTGAGGGTTGAAAGCTGTTACGGAAAACAAGCAAAACAACAAGAGTTTGATATGCTCAGGGCCTGTCTGAAGGGTGATGGGAGGAAGGAACTTGAGATACCCCTGAAATAAGCAGGAGAAAATTTTGAATTAAATGCTAACACAGATTTTAGATATCAATTAAACCAAACCGTATTTCTAGTCCTCAGACCTTCCAGCTTCTGTACTGATTTGAATTTCAGACTTTTTCCTGGTAGGGTGTCCCTGGCCTCCCACCAGGCCCTAGGTTGTGGTTTTTTTTCCCATTTTCAGTGTTGTTCTGCCACTTCTGTCATTCGAGTATTAAGGCCTTGTGGCTATAGAGGTCTGTCTAATGGTATTTGCTAGGCTGTTCACCGCAAATTATCTTACAAAACATTATTTCCCTGTTTCTCTCTGCTTTGTTCCCTTGAGTGTGCGATGTGAGCTTCTATTAGACATAAATTGTGTATCCTGGGGGAGCATAATAGAAAAAAACAAAATGCCAGTCAACCTGTAAAAGCCATGCTTAAAATGTATGGGGGAGAGGTGGGGAAGAGGAACGCTGTGCTGAAGGAGTGAGAGATTTGGACTGGTGTCAGGAGGATGTCAATGAAACAACAGACAAGGCCATCTCAACTAGTGTCACTTAGGACTGGAATAAGCCATTTAATCTTAAAACCCGTTGAGCTTTGTGTTTCACCCGTTGCTGTTCACTTATCTACGTTATGGTAATGTATGCATTATGCTTTGTATTGACGTTGAATGCATTACAATGTGAAGTCAGATTGTAGTATGAAAGTTCACTAAAATGCTAGGTTTGCTTTTTCTCTAAACCAATGTGAAATGAAGCAGAATTTTTCCAATCCTGAACTCCGTGAGCTGACCTCTGAAATGCACAGATGCTGCCTTGTATACCTCTAGATTCACTCTTGATTGGGAGAAGAGATTGCCCAGCTGAGAGAGGCTTGGGCAGCTCAGGAAGCCTAGGCTGCACCTCAAACTTATTTTATTTCCCATTGATTTAAATTTTCTATCAAAAGTTAATGATCTCAGTGTTTTCTAGTGGGGATTGACATCTATTTTTCTAAGAATAAAGGGCAAAAATGACATTTGGATTCCAGAAGAAATGTCATTTAGCTATGTCAAAGAAAGTATCAGGGACTCTAATGACCTAGTTTCCTGTTAAATCTCTAGGCCATTGCTGAATTTAGGAGCATAGGGAAAATACATTTCATCTTCAAAGACTTCAAGATGAGGTTTATAACTTTCTTAAAGAGGAAAAAATGAATCCTCTCTGCTGAAATGAGACAGATAAAGTTTCAGCCCAAGATGGATATTTTTCCCTGAAGATCTGAAAATTAAACCACCTGCTTTAAATGAGAAGTTTGAAAAAATGCAGTGTGCTAAACCACTGTCTTCAATATAAAAAGAGAGAGGAAGAAAATTATATGGTTTTACTTCTGTATAGTTCTAAATAAATAAAAAAGACTGGATTCTGCAAATAGCGTGTGTACTAAAAAATACTTTCATATTTTAGTTGGACTCAGGACCACTTTCAGTATTTTGGGGGAAAATTGCATTGTTTTGTAGCACTTTGTATTTTCCTGCCATATTATTAAGACAAGTTGCATGTGAAGTACATTTCACTATATTTTTAGTTGCATCTGATAGCTTGCCTACAGATTTTTATCATTCTCTTTTAGGAAATGGTAAACTGCTCACAGCCAAGTGTGGCCTTATCCACACATGTATCAGGTAACCAAGCAGGCTCATAATGACTGTACGGGTGGGGGTTTTAGGCTAATCTTTCGTTCCCAGTCTTCTGGAACAAGCCCAATGACTACTTCTTTGTCCTTCCCATTTTTCTCCACAGCAGACTGCTGTCTCCTTATGTGCTCCAGATTTGGGTGGGAAAACTTGCACTTGTTCTTCTACTTTGGTTTCAATTCTGTCTACTAAAAATCTCTGCACACACACCAATTTGTGGAGTTCAGTGAAGCTACCAGAAAGAAATACTGACTTAGATCTCGAATCAGAAATAGTACAGCTAGGGTATAGCTATGCATCAAAGCAATCTAGGCATATTGATAGAAGCGTAGCAGATGGCTTCTGGATGTCATTGCCTCGGAGAGGTGAAGAGGTGATGCGTTCTGCCTCATTGGGCCATATAGATATTCCCACACTTCACTAGTGCTGTAAATTCTTCTGAGTCTTGAATATAAATGAACGTTTTCTGAAGTCATCCTTGTTTTGGAAGAAGCAAATGGCAAAAAAGCTCTTTTGAAAATTAATTGTTCATGATGGAGGAAATACTCAAATTGACGTACATGCTGGTTGTTAAATTCTCAAATGCCATTTCTCTTTGTGGAATTTGGTGCATCACTCCAATCAGTACTTCAAAGTTTTATGCAACTGAAGAAGGGAGATGTGGTTGAGGGGGAAGAGAGAAGAAAAGACAAAAAAAAGAAAGGGAAGGGAGATGGAGAAGGCAATAATTTTATGTGACATTTTTCAATATACCTGTTTTTGTGTTAGTGGCAACTAGTCTTCACAAAACGCTGGACCTGAGCAAAAGGAAAGAGGTAGTATTTTTGTCTCCTCCTTATTGAATGACTCACAAACACTCGTGTACATGAACTCTAGCACCTTAGCATACTTGTGGTGTTGGAGCTTTCTGCATAATTCATCATAAAAGAACATGAGGCATTCAGCAGTCAGTGCTCATTCAGAGATGTTCTGCATTACTAGCAGCACTAGTAAATATGCCTGCTCCATACATAATTTATGGTTTTCAGCAGAGGTAGTTTTATGCTTCATAATAGGCTAGCTTTGATCCCTTAAAATTTGTTTGTTAAACTTAGAGGTTGGGTACAAAACAAAGACTTTAAAATCTCTCTCCTGCATTGCTTGTTTCAACAGTCTTCATTTTCACATCCTGTTAACAAGGTTGAAATTGATTCTGACCCACTTTTGGGGAAATGAGCCTTCCTGTAATGGATTTTGTGTGTAAGACTTTTTATTAGCCAATTCCCTCCACACCCAACTTGAAGTAGAATGAAAATTGGTTTAGCAACCTTAGTATAATCTATTCTATACTTCTGCTTAAAGATTTTATTGTTATTTCTTGTGACCCGTAGGAGGAAAATGTAGATAGACTTTGTGTTTTGTGAATCCTTCTTTTAATGCTGTGATGCAGCTAGAGACCATGTATAAATGTAAATGAATGTGTTGGAAGTCATTGAAATGTGCTGGTTTTGTTTTATGGGAAAGTTCCACATTAAAATAATCCATTTTAGACAAAAACATATTCCATCTTTCAGATTCAATAAGGTATCAGGGTAAAAAAAAAAGTCTGTTTAAAATGTTTCAGTTTGCTAAAACTTAAATGTTTTCTTTTATACCTTGTCTTCAGTTTGTTTAGCATTCTTTATACAATATGTGAATTTAAACATTATCAAATGTAAAAGGCAATATTTTAAAACAAAATAACAATCTAAAATGCCTTTCTAAATGAAATTTCACAATGTTCCTCTCTAATGTTTCAAAGACTGTAAAGTTACTTTTTTTCTAAACAGAGTGTCATCAGAATCGATGCATTTCTGTGAAACATTTCAGTGCTGACATACCAAGACTTTCTGTTGGAGTTTGTTCTTTCACCTTTCTCCCTGTTCATCCAATTGTCTCTGTACTGTTTCCTTTTTTTTTTCATTTCCAGTTATCACTATACTTCAACCTATTATCATTCTTTGTTTTTAAAAACCTTGTTCACATCCAACCTATTCCAGCAAGAAATTTTAGAATGTACTAGTGGTTTTCAGTTTTTCAGCAAATACTAAGATCTGTCCTTTGGAAATTAGGTCTCTTTTATACATGTCAAGTTAGGTATATTAAAGACCGATTAAAAATTGCTTGTTGCTGTTCAGACATCTTGTCATAATCTTTTTCTCTCTGGCTTCCTGGTGTTTCAGTCTTCTGCAGGTCATCTGCCCATAGCAATGATTTAAATATTCTCTCTCTCTGCAGTCCTATTCAGTTGCTCCTTTTTTCTGCCCACTATACCAGCCTTCTGACTCTCGCAGCATCACATTCAATTTCTGTAGTGTCATCTGCAAGACATTGTATCATTTTAGTCCCTCCTTCGTTTCTACTGTTATGCTTTACTGTTCTAAATGTTGAGGGGATTTATGTAATGCTGTCTCCTGGATATTTTTTAATGATACTAACTGAAGCCTACATATACACCATAAATGCATAATAGAGAATGGGGTAGAACTAGCTCTTTGGCCATCTCTTTGACTTATCTTCTGCAGTCATTAATCTGTGGATAATCACACACCAGAAAAGCTTTTTCTGGCTTATTAGGAGTGTGCTTGCTTAGAGGAGAGATACTGCTTTTTTATCTCATCTTTAATAGCACAGCCACACTGGGCAGCTGTATGAGTGCTAGAAAAATTACCTTCTACTTTTTACCTCCGTTTGGTATTTTAATACTCTTGGTACTGTTGTCATCTGTAAGCATATGAGGGAGAACAAATAAAAAGTTTACTTTCCTGACTAACCTTCTTGGCTGCCAGAGCTAGCAAATGTTTTTTTGCAGTAGTGAGGGGAGGGGAAGAGTCTTAGCTTCTCATTGTAGCTGTTCCATCATAGCTCTTAAGATGTTGTGATATCTTTCATTAGATGTCTATGATTTCTGTAAATGGGGAGCAAAAATTTGATTTATTTATCTTTTGCAATAATAATTGTTTGGCATTTATTCGTATTGGACAATTTTTCCTACTGTGTTCTAGGTAGCAAAAAAGAAATACCCTACCCCCACACACCTCCACTTAAGCTTCACTTAAGACAGAGCAGCTCAATGTTTCTTGAAGGCCAGGCCACACATCTCACTTCAGAGCCAGGAGGAGGCCCAGACAGACCTGCCGCTCACGCACAGCAAGCGTGCGCAGGGCCTGTTCGCAGGCAGCATGTTCAGCATTTTCCAGCAGCCTTGTATCAGCTGTGTTTGAACAGGGTGGCTACGCTGTGCTGTCTCAGAGGGCTTTCTGCGAGCACTGGATTTGCTGTACATTTTGTTCCAGTCTTTTGGAACAGAACTTCTCATATGCGAACAAATGTGATATTGCTTTGGGGGGCGAGAGGTGTTGCTGGTTTTGTTGATTTTTTTTTTTTTTTCCTTCCCTGAGATGTTGTCCTTCTGTATATGAAGCCTGAAGCAATGGTGTCTGTAACAGCAGTAGTTAGAGCAGTCAACAGCAAGTGAGTTTTCTGTATCACTATACCAGTCCTCAAATATAGACTGACAAGAGCTTTCGTGCTTTTCCTGCTCTCATAGCAGCAGCTTAATGGATTCGGTGTGGCTTTGGGAACAAAAGAATCAGAGTGCAGCAGTGGTGCAACGCACAATTGTTTCTTTCACATTTTCATTTGTATATGAAGAAGAGAGTTGTTATCTCCTGCTGTCCTGTGACAAGTCTCATGTTGTTTGGTGTTGTATTTGTTTTCTTTTTTATTGAAGCTCCAGCTCTTGGAATCGCTGGATTATATAATTTTTTCCACAAAGCACTGCATAAAGAATGGAAATAATTATGCAAATCTCAAGTCATAATTTCATTTGTTTTCTTATTTTCATCCTCTCTTGGAGCAGGTTCGTTTATTTTAAACAATTTTTTCTTGATGGTATATTTGGGTGGAGCTGTTCTGCCTGTTGTAAAGATTAGGTGAATAAAAAAAAGTTCTCTATGGTCCAGTGCAGGTCTGCAACAGCTGTATATAAGCAGTTCTTACTGAAAAGCAAGGTCTGGTTTGTGTTTGTTTCTTTTTTTCCTGTGCTGCCTCAAAGCAAAGCCATTAAAAGCTGTTTTTAAGGAGGGCATCTTCTGAGGACCTGTATATACTCCTAGGAAGGAAAGTTTCCATGCGTGGGAATGAGATGCACTAGCTACAGTGAATTTATTATTTCAAAATAATTGCCCAGAAGCAGTGTAAATAATGTTAAGAGTCTTTCAGTGGAACAGACACTGTAACAGTGGCTTGTTTGGAGACCGTCACCTTGTTTTGCTCTGCTCAAAACATGGGGCAGAATTATGCTTAAGTAAAAGCCAACCAATTATTCTTGGTCTTTTAAAGATGTAAACGTTCATTGTGTAATGTTATTGTCAGTTGTTTCTGTAAGTGAGCTTAGTGTAATAAGTTAAATAACAGAACTCTCCAGCTGGATTTTGAGTCATCTTTTATAATCATAGTGCATTGTTATTTAGTGCATATTAGCTGTGTGTATCTGTTTGCATATAAGTTTCTCTTGCACACAGGAAATTACAGGACTGTGATTTGATACTAGTTTTTTCTCTTACGAGTTGATATCAGAGAAGTTCCTGCCAGTCCTCACGACCTCGTTTGCACAGATTCAGCTGTTTGCCAGCCAGCCTGAGACTGTTGAAACCGAATCATTTCATAGATTCAGTTCAAGGTCTGGGCCAGCCTGACAGCTGAAGTGGTACAGCAGCACAAGGCACACGAGGAAGCAGAACTTGGCAAGGGAAATACGCATCTAGAGAAAAGCAGCAGAGATCTTCTAGACTCTGCTGCCGATGAAAGAGTAAGGTAGATTTACTGATCCAAGTCTGTTGTACGAGAAGCATGCTTGACAAAAGGCTTCAGGGCAAATGCTTTTGATGCAGAAAGTATAAATTGTAAATGGAAGAATATCTAAATTAGACATGACTTAATTATAGATCAAATTAATTGAGAAGATCAAATCCTCTTTTATGCCCCTCGTTTTTTTAGAAGTGGATTATTTTACAGCAGGCTACATTTCTCCTGACTTTTGACACGAATTGGCTTTACTGTGTTGATAAATCCGTTTTCATCAACGAATATTATTCTGGGAAACTAAAGAGTGGAAGGTCCCATGAATGCTATAACAAAGATTTATAAGTGCATGTAATAGACTGTAATTCTGTGATGCTCAGGAGAACTCACTCAGGCTTTTAATACAATGCATGATGCTAAAAGATGTCTTCATTACTATAATTCTTACTGTTCCTTTGATTCTCAGAGTCAAGCAGAAGGAGCAGCATCCGAAAGTGAGTAAAACAGTCCTTGTATACATCAAGAGGTACAAGCCTACAGAAGAGCTAGTTTTTCATGAAGGGTTTAGAAAGGTATTATTACAGATTTTACTGTATCTTCTTGAAATGGGGATACATAACTATTGAACCTCAGATAGTTTTTAAAAAGTGATATAACAGTGTTGAAAAGGACAGTGATCTTTACCGTACAACTGCCTGGCCCAAAGGGCAGACATGGAAGATACACACTGGTGATAGAATTTAGTTTGCTTGAATCATTTAATTATAAGATTTTGTGTTTGTGGTTCTGTGAAAGAAGCTCAGGAAGATCAGTAAAACTGATGGGTACACTGCAAATTGGGGTATGGTGTGGAGGTAGGTGTGCTTGCTCTAGGTCAGAAATGGAGAAACAGTAGGACTTGGTACTGTAGCAGTTAGCTACTTCCCATAGCCTGTTCTGAAGAGAAAGCCCTGAGCACTGGACTACAGACAGAAATAATAATAATAATTAAAAAAAAAAAATAAATGTGACAGGTGCCTTGAGGCTGAGTATTGACTGAGAAAAGATTTGAATCATGGGCAAAGTCAGCTTTTCTGTTGTTTCATGTGCTGTGTTCTCAGAGACATAGAACTTTGTGCACTCTTTTTAAACTGGTATCACTTCATCACAGAAAGTGCCCGCTACATTATCAGCTTCCCTTCCCAAATGAAACGATTTTCAAATCTTTATAGTGTTAGTTAACTATTTCAGAACAAAAGCTGCTACTGTATAATGGCAGCAAAGGAGTCTGTGCAGCAAACATGTAGAAATGTGTGGGTATAAAATTTGCAGTAACATTGTTAATAAAGTACATTGTGTTCTAAGCGCTTGCTTGTTTGCTATGTCAATGTACATAAGCAAGTGCACGGTCTTGAGAATACAGAAGACTTGATACTCAAAACAAAGGCACTTGGTGAGGGAGATCAGTTCTCCTCTTACCTTCCTCTCATGTATAGTCTTTCAGGCAGGAATTCCGATTGCTGAGTGGATGAATGACAGGAAAGAGGTGCTTTGTGCAAACAGAAAGAGAAAAATTAGTTGAATGTAAGCGGGCAGCAATACTTAAAAATATTCATGTTGTATTTTCTACTGTTTATGTTTTAAAAAAACCAAACAACAATAGACGAGCTGGAAAAAAAATTACTTATTTTACTCAGATGTAGAATGTATCGTGATTGAAAGTCGCTAAAATGATTATGCTCATTCTGAAGACCTAAACCCAAGAGTTGGTTGTATGCAATGTGTTTGAAAAACTTACTTTAAAGATCAGAAGTTCAAAACCTCACATTTAACTTACATTACGCTACCTTGAAACACATTAATTCAGTGTGTTGCTCGTTCATTTCTTCACCTAAGAAACACACTCTGCTGTCCAGGACCAGTCTAGTTGTCTCAATCTGTGCAACAGATGTTAGTCATTGTGTCTCCTCCTCCCCTCTCCTGCCCTCCCCTGGTATGCAAATATGGTCTTTGGCATTTATATTTCCCTAATGGGGAAATACGTTTCCCTGTTTAGGCTGGTTGTGGTAGCTGCTGAGATTAAAAAAAAAATAAAAATTCTCTGTAATGAAGCTGATAAATCAGTTTTGTGAATTTTATCAGATACCCTACTCTGCCATGTAATGGATTTGTTACTAAGTGGGAGATTTTTCTTTTTCCAGAGTGTGCACAAGCCCCTACATTTGCAAAAATGAATTTATAGGACATTTTAAGGCATGTTAATTCATGCTTGCTCTGTTTGCCTTTCCTTTCTTCTTATGACTAAAACCCATCAATGCTCAATACTAATGCAATTAACAAACACTCGGTAGAACCGACTGCAAGAAAAATCACATAAATGTTGCATGCAGTTGTGCAGCTCGCAAATTACCAGGCTGCTAACCTGACAGCTATACAGTAGTAGATACAATTGAGAAATTCTTCTTTTCTTTGCATTTCCTAATTGCATAACAGCATTTTTGTTAGTTTTTCAACTGTTTCGTCCTTTAGGGTGATTAAGGAAATGGCACACCTGTGGTTGCCCCATATGTTCCTTTCATGAATATTGCTGCTTCTTACTCCATGAGCCTCAAAGAGGGGGCTGCTTATCCTCACTTGCTGAATTGTTTTAATTCTTCCTGGCTCTCATTGCAATACCTGTTAGTGAACTCAGTTTCATTTTTGTATGGGCATGTGAGTATGGCACTGATTCGGGTAATAACCATGTGTGGATATGTCATCTGAGCTACTGATGCCCACGCTAGCTAGATTAAAGCTTGTTCCACAGATGCTTGTCATTCAGCGAGCAAACCTTCAACTGCATTGCACTTTTCTTCCTGATACGTGGTCACTCCACAGCCACTTCCCTTGCTGAGCTTTAAAGGTATGTATGTTAGCACTCCTGCCTTTTGGTCATGAGAAAATAATATTGTTATTTAATCCTGAAAAAAAAGCCACACTAGTATCAATTTATTCTGTAAAATGCAAGAAGTAAGGTAATGTTCATGTGACCAGTAAGAGAATTTTTGGCTATCCTGCAAACTTGAGACAAGCATACATTTTCTCAACCATGTGCAGAATGAGTAGTGTTCTCTCTTTTCTAGAAGAAACTCATTCAAGTCAACATTTTTTTTAGATACCAAATAACCTTTAGAATAATTCAGTAAATTATGAAATAAAAGGCTTCAACTAAAATATTCCTACAGCCAAGCAGGAAATGTAGTCAACCATTACTGACATGGATTCACTGATCTAGAAAATTACTTTAATGCACATATCAATATACTTGCTGATTTCTTACATTTCAGTGGATTTAAAAAAAAAAATTGTCATTGCAGAGAGCCCTTGTGTTTCTCATGTAATAAAACTAACTAAAACTTTTCTATACTGAAGCAATTATACAGCTATTGTAGCTCCTTAGATTGACCTTTTTTGATAAAAATGTGTAATTTTTTAAGTAGAGCTTAGCTGTAAAAATACGAGTGTTTATATTGAGCTCATCAATTAACTGCATTCAAAGGGAAAAAAAAATCAAATTAAACTGTGAATCTCATTCCAGATCCGTAAGGGATTCTTTGTGGAAGAGGACATACCAAAATACGATTTTAAGGAAGAGAGAAAATTTGCATTGTTGCATTGCCATCCCTGTTGTGAGGAGTTGGAATTACCTCCTAAGAAATATGCAATTTTTCTAATTGAAAGTAACTGATGAATTAAGTTATTCTGTTGACCTGTTGGACATAAAGTAGGCTTTCTTAGTTTAAAAGAGACAAAGATTTCAGTCCAGGTGACATTGAAGCTAATGGTAACATTTTACTGTCTCTTGCAGAAATTCCTAAGTCAGTTCTAACTGAGTTCCTAGTTCTGCCATTGGCTTCACACAGGTACACCCATCCTGTCTTTTTTTCTGCTTTCTGAGGAGTCAGAATTTAACTGGTTCGTGAGAGAGGATTAGCAAATGCCTGCATCTGAAAATACATCTCATGAATGCATAAAGTGAGGACTTTTGCAAAATGTTTTTCTGCTGATTCCTTTTATCGTACCAACTCATTACTTTGAAGAACAGTGTGGACAAGAATTTCAGGCAAATATGATATTTGGGTTGAAGCTTTTTATTCATAGACCACTGGAAATGACAGACCCCATGTTAAATTCTCACAGATAAAAGGGATCCAAAGGTCACAATAAAAAAAGAAACACAGACTCTAGAATAAAAACTTAGAGATTTTGAATAAGAGACTGTTCTTTCCTTCTACTGTGAAAGCAAGGTCAAGTGATAAAAAAATTATTTTCCATATAGCTATTTTTGAGGGCAACTGGAGAATTCGGGCATATGATTTCCTTTTAATTAATTTATTTTAAATTACATGTAAAAAATTTAAATTGTTTTTGTACCTAAATCCCCTTAACAGATTCCTTGACACAGTTTGTGCAATCTGTTAGGGACACTTGCGTTTAGGCGTTTCTAAATTTGTATTGGCAGGGAAAAAAGAAGTCTGACACATGAGCATATCTTTCTAATTTACATCTGTGTGTTAATCTAAGGTTCAATAACACAACGGGGGAAGTCCAGGGATACGTTTAAAAAAACAGATTTAATGTTTGGCTATATATGAGGAATGCGGCATTTGTAAAGTAACCCTCTTGGAGATGGCTGGAAAATAGTACAATCAGTATACAGCACCATGCTTAGCAAAGCCACAGCAGCTTTTTCCTGTCTCTCTTGCTACATGGCACACATCCAGATATCTGCTGTACTAACATTTGCTCCTGGGAGGAGATGAAGAAAAAAGGGTCCATAAGGTTTCCATTGGCCTAGACAACTGAAACATCTGCTAGATTCATGAGCAGCTTGCTGGCCTAAGTCAGCAGGGAGAACTGCTGCATATCAGCACTGCCATATCAACAGATATTTCATAGACCGTAGGGAGGAAAAGAGAAAGTCAGTAGAGTAAGTGATTTTATTTCAAAGTACACCAAAGTCTTGTGTCGTTATATATAAAGTGATATCTAAATTGCACAAAATTAGAGCCATGTCTACAACTGATCAGCATGCAAGACTCATTAGAGAACAGGTACATGAAAGTATAGCAGGATGCAATCCTAATCTTCTAATACCTGCTAATAGGAGCAAGTCGCCTAGTTTCCCAGATGAAATTTGACAAAAAGCAGTCACCTGCGAAAATATTCCCTTTACCCAGAAGTTTGCGCCAGAGGAAGACTCCTCCGTCTTTCTGAAATCCACGTAGTATGAAGATGGGTGTTGGAAGGGAATTGGCCATTCTGTAGCAGGACACACAACAAAGAGAAAGAGCAGGTGTTGAAGCAAGGAGGGTGGAGGACAGAGGAGAATATATATCCTTATTTGGTGTAAACTGCCTCTCATCTCTTTAGTTCAAGCCTGGGTTCTGGCACCTGAAAGCGTAGTCTGGCCTAAGTAATTTTGTTGTTTATAGTTTGGTGCCACTTAGGCTCAGAAGGGCTGCTAGAACCACATACAGCGATAGTTCTCTGGATTGGATTCCTGGTGTTATTTTATTGTGTAAACCGAAAGGGGGGGGGGGGGGGGCACGAATCAAGAACGAAGTTTTAAAACTGCTGTTTCATATTGGAACTTTCATTATTTTAAACAGAGAGATGTTTCAGAGATCCTCTCTGTACTAGAAAAAGAGCCAAACATCAAAGAAGGTGAATATTGACATGGTGGGTGAAATCACCAGTAATGAAGACTTTGTGAATATACAGATGATCACAAGTGGAAAACCTTTTATGAATCATTCAGGCTTTTGCTCTGTGAGAATCTGAACTGCTTTCTTCAGGGAATGTTCCCAGTTGACTGGGATGCGTCTATCTATTGATCAACTCAAAGTCATTAAGGGAGTGCCTGTTCAGATCAAAACCATCTGCAGGCATGATATTTCCCAGCTTTAAGACAGTACTGCCTTTTAACACATACAGACCCCCACACCCCCACACCCCTTCACAATAGGTTTTACAGTAAATGTATTTGTTATCAAAGGGATTTTTTTTGAAAGTGTGTTTAATTTGTCCATATTGTGTTACATTGACAGAACTCAAGTGTCTAACTTCTTGATATTGATCCCCGTTTACTACTAGGATATTTTAATTGAGACTATTTACAACTGCAGTGTATTTAACTGAAAACCACTAGTAATCTGGTAATCAGAACAGATAAGTGTAACCACATGTAGCATCTCTGATCAAAACCTGATTTTTCTACCTTTGCTTTTTCTTCATTTACCTTTGAGGATTACATATCATCTGAAACAAAGTGAACAGTGAAAGTGTTGGAAGTCCAGGTAGCAAGGATTTATTTAACATACTAGTGCCATGATAGGTGATTCTGATCCAGACTTGTTTCCAAACCAGAGGTAGTAA
Organism: Cariama cristata; assembly: GCF_000690535.1. Lineage (NCBI taxonomy): Eukaryota > Metazoa > Chordata > Aves > Cariamiformes > Cariamidae > Cariama > Cariama cristata. Next base: position 33,883 of record NW_009611335.1, read on the forward strand.
GATCAGTCTTTAGATATGCTGTTCTATTCTAATTAAAATATACAGTTTGAAGTAAAAAGAAGTTAAATTCACAGAAAAAAAGTGGGGGTTTATTGATGATTATGTCACTGTTCTTCATCCCCCCTCCTGTTTGTGTATATATGTGTAAATATGTACAAGATGTGTGTTTACTTCTATATTTTAACAAGAATAAAAGCTATTGCATGGGTACATAGTAAGGCAAACCTAGGACAGTTTCCATTTTCACTTTTGCTCAGCTGGTACAGTGAAAAAAATCCAACTTCCATTTAAACACAGAAGGTTTAAAGTGGTAAGTGAGCTTTTCTTAGGGGCATTTGTAAATAAGGGTAAGCAGTTCCAGTGATGATGCGTTTTAGGGATTTCTGAATACTCTTTGAGGTTACAAATGTTCAAAGAACAACATTACTTGGAGCTGACTTGTATAACTGCCTCATTTTCTGTCTTTTAACATCTCTTTTGGATGAAATATCAGAAGGTGATGAGATAAAGCTAAAAGTGGAGTGATTGAACAGAGTACGTAGATAAACAGACAGACAAAAATGATGTCCTTGCCTGATGGGTTACCTGCGTGTAGGACTTCAAACTTGATTATCTGTTTTAAGGATGAAGGAAGAGCAAAACTGTATTTCTGGAGAGATGCAAGAATATTTTCTTTTGTAATGACTCAATAGCTGGAAAGCCTGAGAGAGCATTTTTTCCAATAGATTTGAAATGTTTCAGATATGGAAACAAGGAAATGATGAAAGGGGTTGTGGCAAAATAATAATAAAAAAAAATAATCAAATCTACTAATTTACACTTGGCTGTGTAATTCTCTTTCAGTGGAATGTTTAAGTTAGAAAAATGAAAACCAAAGTATTTTGATTTTTCTAAACAAAAATGGTTTGCTTTTAACACTTAGGGAGAAATTGATATTTCTAATGCTTTCAGCCCATCTCTATTGTTTGTCCAGCCAAAATTATTTTCTCAATTATTTCTGAATTTCTAGTAATTTCAGTCGTCCTTAAGCATTACTTTTTTCCAACAAATTTACTATCTTCCAAAATATATTCTCCCAGTATTAAGGTTATATGCTTTCATATATCCTCAGAGTATTTCAAACCAAGATTTAAATAGAGTAGAGTTACGGGAAAGACTATGATTAGGCTGCTGAAGTACGTGTAAGATCAGCCCAGGTTCTGCAGGCAGATCAGTTGAGTGTCTGACTTGAATGTAGGGATAATACATGCAGCCTGTGGAGAGACGCTCACCTGAGGCAATGCCGGACACTACCAAGTTGTAAGGAAACACAAGTAACGTGAGTTTAGCATGAGAATCCAGCAACAGTTGCAAATGTCCAGTGCACAGTTTGACCAGGCAGTGACAGCTGTTAACACTTAATTCTCGATTCACAGAAAAAATGAAGCATATAGAATTATAGCAAAAACCTGTGGATTTAAATTAAGAAATCTGTGGAAAAGACTCATTTACTGCTTTGGTACATTAGCTGTTGTTTGTGTCGTGCTCTATATTGAATCTCTATATGTGAATGTTTGTGGTTCTCAGTGGATCCATACTAGTACATTCTGGAAGAACAGCTTATACAAAATGATGTGGCAACCTAGCTGTCTCCTCTTCCTATTAAAAAAAAAACCAACAAAAAACAAACCAAACACCCCCCCCCAAAAAAAAAAAAAAAAAAAAAATCAAAAAAACCAACCCCAAAGCCTGCATTGTCTTAGATGGGCTGAATCTTCACACTGATCCTGAAGAGTCCAAGTTCTTGTAGTGAGGGGCCCAGAACTGAACACAGCACTTGAGGCGCGACCTCATCAGTGCCAAGTACCAAGGGATGATCACTTCCCTAGTCCTGCTGGCCACGCTGTTTCTGATACAAGCCAGGATGCTGTTGGCCTTCTTGGCCACCTCGACACACTGCTGGCTCATACTGAGCAGGCTGTCAACCAACACCTCATCTTAGAAAAATCAGCAACGTTAAGTTCTCCTCGTCCTTTTGTAGCTATTTGAGTAAACTGTTCAAATTTGTGTGCACTTAACTAGAGTCGGATCTTTTGCTTGAAATTGCTGATTATTCCTTTTGCCTGGCTCTTATTCTATGGAGACTTTCCACAATGAAAGAGAGGAGTATCCAAAGCAGAGTATTTTATACTTTTAACTGATTATTTACTGTAGGTAAACAATTAATCAGAAGACAGAAAGCAGTGTTCAGGCAGAGTGCTGCCTCCAGATTGTATGTTGCAGCGTGGTGGTCAATTTTTGAGGCCCCAAAATCACAGTATAAGATAGCAGTCTGGAGAACTGATTGTATTAACTACTCTTGATGCTGAACTAAAATGCAAAACTGTGACATAATAAATACAAGCAGTATAGGCTGACTGACTACTGTTTTCTCTGTACGGTGTTTTTTGGGTACGATAGGAGCTTTTCTCTGTTCTCTGAAAAAGACACTTTTTTGAGAAAGACTAATACTACTTGATTGTCATGTATATTTCTATTGGAAATATATTTTATAAGTTAATTTTCTTATCTATGTTAGTTTCATTACTCAGCATAGAAAAACATCATTAGCTTATGATCTTACCTTGTTTATGGTGAGATGCTTTACGTTTCCAAATGTGAGTTTCATTTTGTCCTTAAACCCCCTAAATATTATGCAGTTTCTAAAAGACTTGGAGCCCTATCTTCAGTTCTGTCACTAAGTTATCGTTGTCCTAAACCTACCTTTAAGCAGTGGAAGACATTTCTGCAAAGACAAAGTCAAAGCCCTGAGCTACGCTGCCGGCTTGTGCACCTCCGAGAACCCCCTGTAGTGTGGTTGTTGGTCAGTCCTTAAAAGTCTGATAAGTCATGTGTTTACAGTTCTTTAATTTTCTTTTAAAATGACATGTCCAGAACTTCATTTTGTTTGTTACTCAGAGAAGATTGAACAGGGAAGTGATGAATTGTAACAGAAAGTACTTTCAGTAGCACAAATGGCCAAGTACATAACTGATGTGAAGTTGATAGTGCCTGGTACTGACTTAAACCAATGGAGATTCTAGGCTGACTTTTATGAAAGGTGATCTGCCTTACTTTTTTGGTTGCGTTAACTGCAAGAAGTACCAGATAGTTTGATGAAATGTTTGGATTTGGGGGAGAAGAAAGCACATGATAAGTTCTAACTTTGTAGCAAGAGGTACATTTGATAGAGTTGTATGTGTATGTATAGTTGTCTCCACTATAACTTTATATATTTCTTCCATTACCCTATTATCTGGCTTCTGTGTAATTTTTTTGTGCATTTTCTTCTTGGAGCACTGATGTGAAGTAAGAAAATGCCGTTATTCTTATTTTACAGATTAGGAATGGAAATGTGGTGACAATGAGACCCAGATCCTCAAAGAAATGAAAGTGCCCGATTCCTTATTCTTCACCTTAGAATTGGGTACCTTCCTGCTTTTAGAGAAAAAGGGCTTTACAGTTTCTTAAGGCACAAAGAATTGAGCATAGCACTTTAAATTGAAAAGTGACACAGAGCTCTAAACCGTATTTGCACTTAGGAGAACCAGAAGATTCAGCAGTCTGTTATCACAGTTGTGGGAAGATGAAATTCACTTTAATTATTTTTGGATTTGTAACCTCCGTCAGGAATTTAGAGTGGTTGAGGAGAATGCCTTTTTCCTCTTTCAAAATAAATGAATAAATAATTAAATAAATAAAACCACTGGGTACTCTTGTCCGTTCACAAGCAAATAATACGATGGTGATAGTCTGAAAAGAGTAAACAATAGTCATTTATGCGAGATTCCTAGGAAATAGCATTGTTCGTGTGTACTTTTTATTCCATTGGCTCTCTCCCACTTTTTCGTATTTATCTTTACAGAATAATTGTGCTTCAATATGTAATTTTCTCAAATTTATATCTGCAATCTCTTTCGCTGAAATATAGTCCGAATCAATTGTATCTTGAGTTAGCTGCTGTTGTAGAAACATACACCTGAAACACAGGGAGTCAAGGAAGGAAGAAAGGTTTTCTCCTTCTCTATTATTGCTGTCTAACATAAATTCTATAGTTTGAAATCAGCGGCTGTACCAGCATGCTCTTGTCCTTTGGTTTATTTTAGTAATTGCTTAAACATTTTAAAAAGTCCAGCACTCTTGAATGCACAGTTTGGGGGTAATAGTGATTTTCTGAATTATTTCTTCTCTGTCTCCTAAAACTCTTGTCATTCCGTAGTAGGTTTCTTCAGTATTCTCATTAACTCCAATTTTCTCTGCAAGTGGTTTTGTTACTAGAGCATGTAATGGTTACCAAAGCACACTTTTTTTTTCTTTCCTTTTTTTTTTTTTTTTTAAACAATGTTTCTTCAGTGAGCAAACAATTTACAGGACATTCTCTCTGACAGTAAACTGTAAAAAGTATATACGATCCAGATATGGGACTAAATTAGTGCCATTTAAGACAGCAAGTTAGGAAATGTCGGTCAAAGACTCTTTGTGTATCAAATTATGTTCAAGCAAATCTCTCTTTCTTTAGAAGTGCTGTATGAATACAGTTTAGCATGCAGGCTACATTGTCATCTTGTCCTTTAGAACAAAACAAAGCAGGTAGCTATATATCAAGAGTTAAACTATCTTCTTTAATCTGTAGTTAATACTTTACCATACTTTTAAGACTGTTCTTAGAAATTAAACAAAATAATAGGGCCAACAATGTCTGTAGTTTTCTCCTTCAAAATTTCCACAACACTAACCTTATGTATGCTACCCGTGCCAAAAAAATAGAGAAAGGGATTCGTTCCTATTGAAAAGTTAGAAGAAACACCAGTTGCACAGTAATGCAGACCTCAGTTTATGCCTGCTGAAATGCAGTTCATAGTACCGTTTTTCTTTAAATTAGATAAAAACAAGCTAATAACACTTCATCTCCTTGGAGAGATGTTTGCGTTATTTCATATATAAATTAAGAGAGAAAGCCAGGAAAGTGCTTCAGTGTATTTAGATGTTTCATCATACCGGCTTTTGTTTCTAATGTTTTAGTTCCTTTGATAAGAAAGAATGCCGAAATTAATGTATTCTCCCTACAAATGCAAGCTGCTATTTGAAGTAGTAGTGTTGCTTGCCTCCTTACCCAAACGTTTACTGGTTTTTTTTGTTTTCTTTTAGGGCCTGGTCCTGTTGAAGTCAATATTAAAAAATCTGACTGATTTGAGAAATAATTTGCTCAAAAATTATTTTCTTTATTTCCTCTCATACAATTTTGCATTTTTTATGGGGTCTGGTTTTGGCTGACATCGTGCTATAAAGATACCAAACAAAAGGTCCATGGCTCTGTGGTTCTACACAAGACTGTAAAGGATAAATCTCTGCTATAGGCTTTCTATGTGAGAACGAATAGAACTCTAGGCTCTCTTCTTTCCTTTGCATGTGCTGATAAACTCCACTTACTCATAGGGACGCTGGGCAGCCAGGCTCGCAGGAGAAGGTCGAGACGATGTGCCAAAAGATTGCTAACTTGCTGCTGTCACCTCTTGTCCTGTCCCTCCTCTCTTTCCATACCCATTTCTTTTTATAGCTTTCTGCTATAAGGTGACATGAGTAGGCAAAGCTTTGACGTGCGGAAACAAACTCTACAACTCACGGAGAGTTATAAAGCAAGCATGTTTACTACGGCACCAGGTGCAAGGGGGATCGTTCCTCCAAACTTGCACATCGAGTAAAATAAAGATACATATTATATACCATGAAACATTTACATATACATAGTTCACTACATATTCATTGTTATTCACATTTAAGATTGGTTATAAGTTTCTCGCTTCTAATGTAAATTAGTACGCATTCTCAGTAAGCACTAATGAAGCCTCTGTATTAACTACGCATGCTCCCCAAGTGGGGTTTTGCCCTCTTTCAGGGGGGCCATTTCAGTTGGAGATCATGATCTCCCACTACCACAATTACCTCTGTGCTGCTTTCAGCTACTTTATTGTTGATGTCTGTGGGCTGTAACGTGTTATCAGCTTGGCTCCCTTCATGTCTAGGGCTCCCTCTCTCGGAGGCCTCTCTCCCCATTCTTGCCTACTGACTTAGATAACAGTGTCCCTTCTTCTATCGTTTGTTCTTTTTCTTGATGCTTCCTAACCTTGAGATGCCACGCTAAATAATGTGCCTGCTTTTCTGTTAATTTAGCTGAATTCTTTAACCCTTTGGTATCAGCTTGCTGCGCTCATACCGTGAAACTCTCTTAATTTATAACTTAATTGTTTTCTACAAAAACAGACCTCTGCAGAAACAAAAGTAAGGGGAGGATTATGTTTTCTCGGTGCTTACAGCCACCAAATCACATTTATAATTAGCCTGGTAAATTGATTAGAATATATAACCTAAGCATCAAATGGAAGTGTTGAACTCATTAAAGAACTTTCATTTTAATTGCAAAAAGCTAAAAAAAAAACCAAACCCAAACATAAACAAATAAACATAAGATGAACTCACAAGATGAATGTTTCCGAACTGGACCAGATAATGATAATTATTCTGCATAGTCTTGTCACATACTGGGATAAAAAAATCAGGTTTAAAATCTTTTAAAGCAGTTGAGCCATGATTTCTGGGTGAAAAAAAAAAAGCTTTTCTTGACTGAAAACAGCTTGTGGCTGATGAGTTATAAGTCTGTCAATTCTACTGGAAAGCAGTACTCGTCCTCCACAAAGCATTGCAAAAACAACCTGTGATAGAATATACTTAACTATAGCTCTGTCTAGAGAAAATACTTGAAATAATTTTGCTAACAAAGCTTCCTAAAATAAGCAGAGGGATAAAGCATGGTGACAGTGATATCTAGATGACGCTTTCTTTTTGCAATAGCATCGTAGCTTATTGTAATTTATCTTTGTATAACCTTGGAGTGTTTTCCAATGAAACTTCTTGCTTCCTCTTAAGATACAAGGGAATTGTAATGTGAGCCATCAGTACTATTTTTTTTCCATTCTTCTTTATTAGCGTGCTCAAGACAGACAATAAAATTGTTTTACTTGCCTGAAGGTTTGATCACAGAACAGAACGTAATTGTATACACTGTCGTGGATATATATGTGTCTGATTGAGCTGACCTGCTTGTGGAGGGTAGAAGTGTCATTGCCAACTGCTTCTTGTGAAGAAAGCAAGGTAGCCCTGTCTGTAGAACGGTGATGATGAGTCACATTCATTGTATCGATCATACTTGTCAATCACCTCAGTTAATAGTAAAGTAGGAAGTAAATTGCATTGAACTTACCTAAAAAGCTGTGTTCAGAAGAGTACATATTATTTACATGTTCTACATTTTCTAGATGTTTATCAAAATAAAATCTCCTTTTAGTACTTACTGAGTAGCATTTGAAGGGGGATTTCTCTTTGATCCAAATGAAAACTCATGAAAGATACAACTTTCACTACCCTCCCCTGCCCCATCTTACTTTCTTGCCTACTCCCCCCAGCTTACACTCCCACCTTCTGTTTCTTCAGCTAAACAGGAATAATTCCCATATTCCTGGCACTGATCAGCCTTATACTTTTTTCTGCATTCTCTAAAAGCTGACAGGCAGAAAAAGCCTGGAGTGCATGTGGGTACATGCTTTCAAGAGAGCCCTGGCCTTTGCAAGCCCAGTGTCCCATCATCATTGTGTAGTCCTATATGATAGTTTTTTTCCTGGTACATCTCCTAAAGCAAATATCATTATCTGCCCTTAGTACAAGTACCAAATTTGGGCACCTTTTCCATACCTGCAACCTGAAATAAGAAATTACTAGTCCCATCGTATAATGTACTGCTAAGGTTTCTGGAGTGGCGTGTAGTGTCCTAGATGTTCATGTTCAAGGAAGAGAAGGGCTGCTAAGTTGTTCTGGGAATGGAGGGGCCATCCAGTGAGAGGCAAATAAAACATCTTTCTTTGTTCAGCTAGCCCAATGCAGACTAAAAGGTGATGCATCTGGGACGTGCTTAATGCACTAGTGAGCAGTGCAGGAAGTGCTTAGAGGTTTTCCACTAAGCATGAATGTTGAAATTTAATGTAAAATTAATTATTATTGAGTCATATGCTATGTTCTTTATTCATTTCTGCTCACGCATACTGACCATATAGGAATTTTACTGGAGTAAAGAACAATTTAGTTCAGTATTGTTTGCTATTGCTACGAGTGCAGTTTTGTTACTGCCATCATCATTTCTGGGTTTCCACAAGATAAATTAAGTACGATGCAAGAATTTTTGTATTTGTGATATTGGTGAGTCCAACTTGGAATTAAAGAGATTTAGGTAGACTTGGATTCATTCCTAAAATCTGGAAGTTATCTTAAAATTTTTGGAAATCCTCTGTCTTTTTCATTATACTTCTTGATGGTGTTCAAAATTTGCATATCCAATACCAAAAAAAAAAAATTCACAAAGACATTTATGTATTTTTTAAGTTATCTTGATTAGAAGGGAGCTATGTTTAGATGGGGAGAACAGAAATTATCTCAAATCATTTATAGAATAGGGATGAGTATAGAAGTGTTGTGTAGCAGTATATATGCACAAACCAGAAGATACGTGTGATTTGAATAATATGTTCAATGAAGTAATAAAAACTTTCATCCATAAAGTCAAATGAAAGCATTTATTTTATCACTGTTTTGAGCCCCTGTTCCCCATAAGTACCTTTCTCTGTCCCATATCAGCAGAAGTATGGGCTGAAATTGGATGAAAAATAGTGGAAACATATATAAAAAATGAAAAAAATATGGGTTTTATCCTTTTTAATCCGAATCTTTTTATAAGTTGAATAAGCACTATTGTTTCTTTTGTGTGGATTGGCTAGCAAAGCATAGATTAAATAGATTGCCTGAGGTCATGTAGGAAGTCAATAGTAAATTTAGGAATGTTTTTCAAATATTTACAAAATCTGAGATTTCACTTAGTTTCATAGGATTATGTCTGACTACCATCACCACCATTAAAAGTAATACACATATTAGTTTTTAGCTAAATTTTCTGCCTTAACAGAAACTTTTAGCATGCTCTGTTTTAAAACAAAGCTTCATTAGGAATTAATTTCTTTTCAATATGTTTTTGAATATATTTATAAATTAACATGTGATGAATTTAATATTTTTGTAAATTCTTAAATTACAGTTATGTCTGGAAAAAGTAACCATAATCTTTAAAATATTTTTGACTGCTGTAGGGCCTTTGACTTGAAATAGCATGACATCTTGAGTAATAACCAAAACTTATTCCAAACCAACCTTACAAGCATTAAGCAGATTAGAACTGTTTCAAAAAATAGAGTGAAAGTGTAATGGTAAATAAGAACTCACCATTGAACAGTCATGTTTCTGTGCATTTGTCTACATAGGGAAAAGCAGTTGGTACTGTACTATGTAGATGGTTTTCAGAGTTGGTTTTTAGAAACACCCTGGGAAACACAATTGTTGCCAGCAGCAGATGCCACAAAGACTGTGGATATACAAAATAATGAAGAGCACAGGTCACTGGGCTCAGAGAAATATATGTTTCAGTGCAGTGAAACATAGGGACATACATCTAAGAGCTACAGGAGAATTGGAACGGGGAGTTGTCTTTGGAGGGGTGTCTGAGAAAAAACACTGGCATCATGGTAGACCGTCAGTCAAACTTGGGTTTCCATCTGACCCTGTGGCCAAGGGGACTCATTTAGGTGTGCAAACAAGAGTATGAAGTGCTGATAGAGAAGGGACGTCAGCTTTGTATTTTTTCCTTCTGTGACTGCTACAGCGGGGTTTCCAGGCCTGGGCTCCACACTTCAGAAAAGAAGATGACAAATTGAAGAGGGCACAGAGAAGAGCCACAGACTAATTAAAGGATTAGAAAGATACGATTTCTAGAGAAAGACAGGAGCTCGATTTATTTAGATTATCAAAGAGAAGGTTAATGGGTGATATGATCACAGTCTCTAAGTGCCTACAAAAGGAAGAGCAATTTGATAATAGAGGGCTCTTCAGAGCAGGGAAAAAGATATAAAAAGAGCCAGTGGATGCTAGGTGCTGCAGTGAGACAAATTCACACTAGGAGTAAGATCCTGTTTTCTTGTTTAAACAATGATGGCCATTGCTCTCTGAAATAACTTACCGAAGGTGCCACTAAATTTTCCATTACTAGACTTCTTAAGTCAAGGCGGAATGCTTTTATTAGAGGACATTGTCCTGTTCAATCTCTGCTCGCAGTGTTAAGGAAGAAATTAAGAAACGGAATTTTAATAACTGTGTTAAGAACTGTTCATACTAGAGAACCACAATGGTAGTGTCCCGTTGTTGAAATGATGATGAAAACTGTTTCTTTTAACACACTGACCTCGATCTGGCAAGGCCTTTAGGCTTGCCCTCTTATTGAAGGCTCATCACCAAGCATTCTCAATTTTATGGAACTATTCACATGGATCAGAACCAGTGTACTCAATGCTGGGAGTATGAATGGTTTTTTTTGCAGTGATAATAAGTTATCCCAGGCATAAGGGTTTTTCCAAAGCAAGTCCTTTGGGGAATGATGTTGCGATTCCAGTCAGTGGTCTCCAGCCATGGGTTGCGGTGCTGCGGCAGGAACCTGCTGCCCCCGCGGCTCAGCGGTGGTACGTGGAAGGGGCTGAGGACACCTTGCCTGCGTCACCGATGGCCTGGGTTCTTCATCCCATTGAGCGCTTGCATGGGCTGGCAGCTTGGCTGGCATGCTTCCTGGGCACGTGCTACCTGCCTATTTAACAGAAATGAGGCCTCTCCCACAAAATACTGGCAACCCCCCAGGAACCAGATCTCATCTTTAGTGGCATACCTCTTTGACATTTATAATGCTGTGTTAAATGGCTCGATGTTGGTGTGTTCTGTAATGTTCATCTATCTGGTATAGGCTTTTACAACCTTCTCCAGTCCTTTCAGCCCCAAAGTTCCTACTTCAATAACCCAAGTTAGATGCCGATACAAACAATAAAGTAAATCTCATAAATATTTCTTTGTTTTAGTTTTCCCATCACTTACTAATAATTTTGGTCTTCATTAAGAAGTGTGCAGAATCCATTCTTTTGATCTTGCTTTGTCTATTTTAATTTGTTCCACACAGACTCCCTTCTTTCCACTTGGACTAGTTTCCAGATTAAATGGCTCTGTACCTTTTTCTCCACTCCCAAGCTTCCTACGAAGCTATGTGCATCTTCTCCAGATCCACACACCTTCTGTATTGGTCAGGGATAGGATCAATGCTTTGGTTTCACTTTTATGTGCTAGATTAATTCTTACTTCCAGAACATCAGCACGCAGTAGAGTGGCCAGAGGAAAGAACATTCTGACCGCTTTCAGGTCATGGCATCTACAGTTTCCATTTAAATGGTTGATTAGAAAAGTTTACCTACTAAGCACTCTTCTGATCAAGCAAGTCTGTGACTTGACAATCATTAGCAAATGATAGATTGCATATACACTGACACCTTCATGATAAGAACTATAATATCAGAAAGAGAATATAGAGTAATTCTGGAGAGATCTCCCAAATCATGTTAATAGGGTCCTAAATCATTACGACAGTTCTTTATTAAACTATCTTCCATCCCTAGTCTTCAATGTAAATGACAGATTTCACTGTGCTAATCTCTGGTGCTAGGTTCTGTTTAATGCTTGTATGCAAAAAATGTTTTAGCCCACATAGCCTCTTATCCACAACTCATACTTTAGAAGGTTATTTCTTTGGTGCCTGTAATTTAGTGGAAGTAATAACAGGCTGTGTGCATTTTTCTGGATTTTTAAAATTCTAATTTAAGCGATAAGCAATTTATGTACTATCTCGAGGTTGCTTGACACATTGGAATTGAAAGAGGAGAAATGGAAGGAAATGACAAATCTTTTCTGTTTTCTTTTTTTTTTTTCCATCCTTGTTTATGATTTTTCACTCATCAAGTATTTCTCAACATGTGGTTTTCAAGAAGCAGGGTTTGATTAATGAAGTGTCAGATACAGAGGATGTCATGAGAATTTTGGCATTTATTGTTTGCAGCATTTAAATTAGCCATGGTGTTTTCAATATTCCTTGTTTTTTATTTACTATATCTGTTATCCTGTTGCTAGTAAATACCCTCTTATAGTAAATATCAGTACATAGTAAATTTTGATCTTTAGACATCTGCAGGAAGTTGATATTTATATAAAAATTATGCCAGCTATTCAGATTTGCATTTTGATGGAAATTATTTATTTATTTATTTATTTATTTTAAACCAAGACAGTGGAGAGTGTTAGACTACCTAAACGCCAATGGTTTCAGTGACGTAGATGCTTGTGTACCAGGCCTAAGGCCATCACAATTATTTTACACAGGGAAATGGATAGCTATGAAGACCTGGCTACAATTACATTTTTGGCAATATCAGCAGGTCATATAGAAGTTCAGTTGTTAATTGTGTATTTAGTAATTCCTTACTCTGATCATCTGAAAACCTGTGTACTAGATTATAGACTTCTATATTGTTATGCTTTCCATATAGAAGGCATAACTCATAAGGTTAACTTAGCAGGGAACTACTCTGATTAGAGCCACTAAAATAGGATGTTTCTGTGAAGGTTTTATGCTGGATTTGTGATTCCATATTGGTATAATTAGTGGATATTGTATATATCATTTCCTTGATGTACTTAAGACATGTCTATGAGCTTGTTCACTCCTGTAGGACCGTAGAGAGATTTTTTCACTTCTGACACATCCCAGTCTTGGCATTATACTTCTTAGGCTAGCAGCTCTACCTACCCTTGAGTGCTTCTTGTATCAATAGAACCTGTGTAAGAAGAGGAGGAGAAAGAAGCATGTATTTGATTTAGACTATTGGATTGTCTGTCTTTTGCATTGTGTCCTTGAATAAATTAATATCTCTCTCAGATAATGATGTGTCTTACTTATTATTGAAGCATGTTAAAAATGACTTCCATGTTTTTACTGTGCTCCCTTGTTGCGATACCGCTTGTCAGAATGTGTTGTGCTGTTTGACAAGGGGTGTGCTATTCTCACAATACATAAACACTTTAGTCTAACTGTGCCATTGAAAATGCTTGTGATTCAAGAACCTGGGTGATACTGCTCCTGTATTGTGTAGAGGTTTTGGAAATCTTCCCAGTGACTTTTCAGCAAGCACTTAATGTGATTCATAATGCCCTGGGATAGAATCACAGATGTGAAAGAGACCTACTACATCATCACTTCCATTTTCATATGAGATCAGGTTATATTCTCTCAACAGAGGATGCATCGAGTATCAGATTCACACTGCATTTGCTCTCCAACAATTTTCCAAACCTGGCAGGAAAAACATCCTCCTGAGAGTTCTTTAAAAAGCATAAAAAGAAGCAGGGAGTCAAGGCTACCCTGTCCCTCTATTTTAAAAATCCTATGTGGATTTTTATGTTACACTTGCAGTGATGTTTTAAACAGCTGTTTAACTATCTTTTCCGTACTGAGGCATCTGCATACGTATGTAGCAAGTGAGCCCTATGCGGAGGCATATCCTGGATGTATGGGTATGTCTGAGGAGATAAAATTGCAGAATATTTCTTTGGAACTAATTAGTGTGACTTATAGGGGTGAAAAAGGGCGGGGGGGGGGATCCCTATTTCTTAATTAATCTATTTCTTAAATACAGAGAATATATTGCAAATATAAATTTTTTCAGTTTATTGTACTACCTTTCTTTGGTCAGAATAGATCATACTGAATTCAGGCTCTGTCATCTGTGGCAAGTTGCTGCAGTAAATTCAGTTCTACAACTTAAATAGTTTCTTTTTTTTTCTCTTAATCTCTTCCCTTCTCCATCTCTCCCCTCCCTCCTCAGGCAGCCAAGGGCAGTTTCCACTTACACAGAACGTCACGGTTGTTGAAGGAGGAACAGCAAATTTGACCTGCAGGGTCGATCAAAATGATAACACCTCCCTCCAGTGGTCAAATCCAGCTCAACAGACACTGTACTTCGATGACAAGAAAGGTAAATCTTTCCTGAGCTCATGGTTCTGCCTCATTTTTTCTAAGAAAGAAATGTTTAAAACCACTTCCCTTTAATATTTTGATGTGAAAATATTTGCTAGGAATATATGTTTTCAGCTATAATTATTGTATAATCTTTTTTAGAGAGTGGTTTACTGAAGTACTCTCTTGCATATAAAATTGTATTTTATTATTAAAGGAAAAGCATAATATTTGAAATTCTTATTGCAAGCTAATTTGGAAAACATTGTTGCAAAATATCTTGGAAGAGCATTTGTGGGTGGTGAGAGGCTGGCAAGGGAAGAAGTAGTCCATAAACCTTGTGACTTGCTTTTATTAGTTTGTGTGTGTGTGTACATATATATATTTTATTATATTTTTTATATATATGTATATAATCCCACTGTTTGCTTCAAATGTGCTGCAGTTTGGTTGTTAGTGCAATATGCAGTTGCTGTGGTAGGTGTTCTTAACAGCTAATCAAAGTGCTCATTTTCAGTGCCTTGATTTTTGCAGTTATACCATACATTGATTTATAAATTTTGATTAAATTAGAGTGGGAAAAAGACAGGAAAATGTCCATTACTTACAAAAAGAAGGGCATTATCGCTGCAGTAAGATATATTTCTAAGATGTTTATCTTAGTCTGAAATGAAAAATCGTTAAATTTTACATAATAGAATGGTAATGTAAAGATTACGTTAGATTCCATAAAGAAATTAAAACTAAAGTTACAAGAAATAAATTCATCACTTGGCTTCAAAAATGCAAAAGCTTTGGTGTTGATTTCAGTGGTACACAAGTTCAACAGTATTTCATACTTAACTCTACTGCTTGAATTTATTCTGAAAGGTGCTACATACTCTAGAACATATTTTAACAAGAGCAGGTACTCCTTTGCCTAAAATTAAGGAAATTCTGTCCAAATGCTTTGCTGAATGATTACAAGACTTTAAAACACCTTGTAGGACTGAAACTGCTTTGTGGATCTGTGCACTTCAATAAAAGTAGAGTCTAAAACCTGTCATTTTGTACCTGTAGAAGCTGCAATCAAAGTATGTTTTTTTGCTATTAATATAATAGCTGAATAGAATCTCTTGATGGTGTTGAAGTGGTTCCTTTCTCTTTTATCTAATTTCCTGTAGCGTGTAATCATTTGATTTGCAATTTCTTTGAAATCATAAGTACCTTTTGAATGTAGGATTGAAGATGAGAGGCTTATAAGGTGCAAACTTTTGAGTTGTAAGTCTTGTCCTGTAACCTTTACTCATATGGGCCCCTTTATTTTAGCTGTAATCGTTAGTGACTTGGGATGGGTAAATAATGTCTGCAAAACTAAAAGCAGAGAGAACTTGTCTGTTGATAGAGCACATCAATACTCACAAAATCTATATCTTTTGTAAAATAAGTGACATTTTAAAGGATGCTGAGAAGGACGTGGGAGGACTGCAAATAGATTAATTTGAACTTTGTAACCATTTCGGTGTGAATTGAATTTTCTGTGTACTTTGGCTAAATCTGTACTTTTACAATGAATAATTGAAGTTTGTATTACTTTTTAATATCATGAATTGAAGCAACAGAATTTGAATGGCATGCAGCATAGTAAGTACTTAGAAGCAATTTATATTCCCCACAGGAAATGTGAGGAGCTGAAGTGTGTAAATTTGAAGGACCACACTCTTTATTGAACTTTTAGCTTGTCCCAAGACTTCGAGGAATACCCCATGATTCATTTTACGGAGGGATTACTGTGCATCTGTTAGACAGGAAAATGTCTGATGTGGTCAAGAAAAACTTTAGGTCATTCAATCAGAGATATTTAGTCTTTCTTATGTTGGCAAAACTTTGCATTCTGTGTGACATTTCCAGACTTGTGTATACCGAGGAGAGTGAGTAGTGCATCCAAGTCCTGCATGGAAAACATTCTGCTGTTTCTGAAAATGAAGTTACGGCTTTCATTGGCAATTTTTTCTGTGTGTATATGTATGTGTTCTTATAGTAAAATAGAAATTTCCTTTACATGCTTTTGATGCTTGCGTTATTGAGCCAAAATGGAGAGAGATATTTATGGCTCTGATATCTTGGCAGTTTTCTCAGTAAATGATGGCAAGCACAACTGTAAAGGCTTCCTCTCTTTTTTTGTGGTGTGGTTTTTGGTTTTTTTCTTCCCTTCCCAGTTCTCCCATCCAGGCATACAATTTGGCTGTAAAAAGCAGCTTTCTACTAGGTCCAGTCATTACATTTAATTTATTGAGAGCAGTGCCTCAGCCAGAGTCTTTTCAAACCTGTCTCTTAATGTTAGCCAAAACCAACCTTCAGATCTTACTTCTCCCTTCAACACAATGAAAACTGCTGTTTAATAACTATGTTTCTCAAACCATGAAAATTAATGGAAACTGTTGAGTAGATGTCAGGTACACAATGGTGTAGAGTTAAGTTCTATGTAGGAAACAGACCCTTAGAAGAGGAGCACCACTGGTAGCCTTTATATCCATGGACGTTACCACGTTCAAAATCAAATGCAACTCCCTATCATCTTGAAAGCCTTCAAAGATACTGGTGCACTAGGCAAGGGTTATGAGAGGACACTGTACTTGCAGAGCTCCCAAGAGCTTCCCTGGTAGGCATGATGCCTCAGGTGAGCTTGTCAAAACATGTTTGAGTATAGCAGCTGCCCATCAGGTTCTGCATTTGCTCCCTCTTGGGGGTAGCACTATTATGTTAGAACTTGTGGGTAAGTTTACAGATGAGACGTGTCTCTAATCAAAACGTCGTCCCATTTGGCATATCTAGCTGTACTATCAACTCCATGAAAACAACCCTGTCCCTTTTTCTTTCTCAATATAAAGATATTTGGAGGGAGACTGAAATTCACAGTGCAAAGGTATGGGATTTTAATTACAGTGTCACGTATGTAATTTTAGGAGGATTCATTAGTGCAGAGAACTTTAATTCTTACTGTAGCACTGTCAAAACTAAATGGTGATAGAATTGCCATACAAAAGACTGGCACTTTCAGGCATGAAAATCCTGTCTGTCTGATGATGTAGACATACAAGTCCTTCTAGTTAGCTGTATTTACCCTTTGACTTGTTTTGTGGAAGCCAGACTCCGGATATTGAATTTGAATGTAAACCCAGCTTACACCAGTCTGTGGTGATTCTGCCTCAGATTTTAATCTACATAAACAAGCAGAGGCAATTGGAAGTTACAAAAATCATTTGAGAATATTTCTGATTGGGAGGAAATGGTGAACTTGCTTCCTGTAGGATATTTAGTGATTCTAGTAAGCAGCTGAATTTAAGATGTAGGAATACATATAGACAAACAATCCTCAGACAGAAGGAATAGTCTTGTACAAAAGAAAAGTCAGAGAAGCGAAGAAAATAATGTTTATTTTTGCAATAGAAATGAAAGTAGGAAATACATGCTTTAGATTACTTATGCAGACAAGGAGGCAGACAGGCTGTACTGCTGGGAGGACTGAGAGCATTAGCATTTAAGTAATGTGAAATTGAGTAGTAATGATGAATGGACATACGTCTCCACCTTCACACGCTCTGTTTTCTATTACATAGTTGAGTGGAGATGGTATTGCACAGTAGATGATGACAAAGCTTAACTCCATCCTAGGGTACATGTATAAATTAGAGATTCACTGTTACTTAGAGTTTAATAGACCCTTTCAACGAGATAATACCTTGTAGTAAATCTATGACGTAGCATGAAAAGTAATGGGAAAAATGCAAGTAAACTATACAGATAAACATTTAAGTATGACTTTACAGCTGGAAAAGTTGAAGGGAAGGTATACAGAGGGACAGGATTTTCTTTTCTTTTCTTTTTCTCCCTGAGCTGAATAGCAATAGCTTGTAAATGCCTCATAACATTTGAGAGGTTTCTAGCATTTAAATAAAAAATTGTCAGAGATAGAAATCTAGTTCTTACAGAGAGCTTTCCATGAAGATCTTTTAGAATAGTTCTTCCAAGATCTGTAATTAAGTTTAATTTTTTTATGTCAGTCAGATCTGTTGATTTCACAATTATGCTACACAACTATCAGTAGCTGTCTGGCCAGCTCTTTATCTTTCCTTGAGGCCGATGGTATGACATACAGGGATAGATAACCTGGGCTAAGTCTTTCAGCTGCAGTTTTGTTTCTTACTAATGGGTTCTTATGCTCACTTACTCCCCTGTGGTGGGGTGGAGGAGAGAATCGAAAGGCAAAACTGAGAAAAACTCATGGATTGAGGTTAAGACAGTTTAATAAGTGAAGGAAATAGAAAAAAAAAAAAGCAGGTCATGGAAAGGCAATCACTCACCCCTTCCCACCAGCAGACCGATGCTCAACCAGTCTCCAAGCAATCCCTACTTGGGAAAAACAACTCCCAAGTTTTATTGCTGAGCACAGCGCCATATGATATGGAATATCCCTTGAGTCAGTTGGGGTCAGCTGTCCCGAATGTGTCCCCTCCCAGCCTCTTAGCCACCCCCAGCCTCCTCGCTGGGGGTGCAGAGTGAGAAACAGAGAAGGCCTTGACACTGTGCAAGCACGACTCAGCAATAACCAATGCACTCGTGTGTTATCCACAGTGTTTTGGTTATGAATCCATGAAGAAAATTAATTCCATCCCAACCAGACCCAGTACACCTTACCTCTGAGCAACAGGTAGGAAACAAGCTTAAATGATTTTGGATAGTAGTTCTTTACTGCTTGGACGAAAAAAAAAATGTTGTCTTAGAGCTTTTGAGATCAAGAAGCGTCTCACTTGATCCTTAACCAAGGTTTCAAAAACAGGTTGCCACTTTTGAAAGCCAGCATGCTTGTGTTCATGCATCTTAAAAAAGATAGTGTGATAAAAGAGAACAGGAGTCTGTTAGAATATCTTGACAGTTATTGTCTGTATGAATATGAAAATTACATTTTAAAAATGTATTACAATGCATTAGAATATTATTTCATTGCAATAAATTAGTAGAACTACTCCCACTTACAGAATTTATTTTTTCATTTCTTAACAGTATATTAAGGGAGTAAATGAGCATATTGTAGAGATGGTTAGAAAGTGTAGGAGTTTGCATTATATTGTGCTGAAGTGTGGGTACGTGCAGAAATTAAGTTTGCCAGCACTCAAGCTAAATGGAAAATGAAGCTGATACATTGGAATATGATGAAGTGAAGCAGTAGTTGTGATGACACTGCTAAGATTACTCTGTTTCATGATACTCAAGCTGATGGCTATTTCGGTTTTAAATGGCAAAGATCTTCTAAGGAATGAGAAATCTTTAGGGGGGGACATGGAGGCGAGATTCAAAAAAAAGGTTGAAAGAGAAATTTCATGTACCTGGCCTCTCTGCACTAGTTGTTTGTGTGGATGAGCAAAACTTCCCAGGGTGTCTGAAGAAAATGGACCTATTACATTAAATTCTGAACCCATTGTTTTCTTTCAGTTAACTCTTAGGGGAAATGTTAGTGAGGAACAATTTGATTGCAGAGAAGGGCAAGTGGGAGAATATGCTCACGATGATAAGCCGTAGGTCCAGGCGCAGTAGAGCTCAACACTGTATATCATAAGGAACACTAAGGTAGGCAGAAAAAGATATTTTGTTTTTAACCAGGAACACGGTGAACAGTGTTCCTTAGGGAAAGTGAAGGTTATTTTTTTTAAGAAAGTAGGTGACAGGCAGGAGTGCTGATTGTTATATCCAGCGTATTCATTACGGTAGAGTCATGGGGGTAAGAGAATAACCACAGACAAGAACCTGAATGTTTTATCATATAAGTGATTGTTAGATGCAAGAAAACTTAACTTTGGAGACTAGAAAGAACTGACTTTGCAAAGAATAGCTGATATTTGTAGGGCTGGTGAAAATCATGCTTCTAAAAGGAAAACAGCAGCAGTGGAAAAAGTTGAAATGCAAATATTTAGAAATGGCGTATCAGATTATAAAGAAATAGAAAATGCTTTAGGATAAAAGCATAAAAATATTTATAATTAAAAGAGAAAGACAATCATACAACATTCAGATATTCCAAGGACAGGAAGATGTGATATATTGTGTATAGAAATAGGAGAAATTCCACACAAGCACAAGTACAGTCATGACTTTGCATCTGGATGACAAAACTCTTACAAGGGCAGACTAGAAACCTCTGAAAACATGACAATATCTGCATGGCACAGTGCCATGAAGAGACATCTGAGCTAGCACTTAAGCTCGCTAAGATGTTGCTGGCAGGTCTGTCCAGCTTCCACAAGATTTCTCCGAGCAAATTAGGTCAGCTGAAAAGAAGAACCTTTTTAGCATGGCTTATAAACATGGGTGTAGCTTAGCACATTTAAAATTTAAGGTTCTGCAACACACTGGCTAGTGATACTGGAAACAATCAATCAAAAGCGAACTTTGAAATGGAAACCGAAATTGAATGCAGTATAGTCACAGCAGCCCTAGACTAACAGCAGGTGGTACAGTACAGTCGCTGCCATTCCAGCTGCTTTTAGAAGGGTTAACGCGGAGATTAACTATCAGTCAGTAAATGCTGGAGGAATAAAAACACAGCAGGTCAAGGAGAAATGTAGTCCAGAAGAGTGATTCAACAGCATATTTTTAGACAATTGCCCAACTGGGTGGAAAACAACTCCAAAGGATATGACTGAAGGACAGTGACTACTAGGTAGGAAAATAGTTAAGGAATAGGAAAAGCCTCTTCTGTCAGTATGATACAGAATTCCCAGTCTGGATTAACTAGACCTGAGACAACTGGATTCCAAATCAGCCCCAGAAGCCGGTTTGATAACGTAGTTGTACCTGTGGATTTCAGCCCTTTATCTTCTGAACTTACAGCTTCTCTGAGAAGATGGAGGCTTGCCAGATTGTGTCAGCATTTCCACATTGCTCAGTCAAATATGGTAGAAAAGTCCCGAAACTACCTGTGATCCAGAATGTCAAGTCCCCACAATGTTGTATTAGCAGGGCTTAAGAGTTTATTGGCTAGGGGAGATAATTCTTTCTGAGTTAGAGCTAACTGGCATGCAGTGAGTGTGAATGTCTCTGCAGCATGCTTTCCTTCACTTCTATTTTCACGCTTAGCAAGGGTGAAGACAGCTTGGATCTTTTTTTCACTGGCAGCATGGATTTGCTTTTCTTTAACCTAAAAATGGAGAAGGCACAACTAAAGGCTCATTTTCAACCACTCCGTATACCACAGGAAGACTTAATGGTAAAAGACTGGACTTCTTAATGTTTGAAGACTATCATAAAGCAGAACACTTTTTCTTTTAAGTAGTCACTCTAAAAAAATAGGCCCTTGTTGACTGACACCATGTGATATAAAGGAATGAAATGAGAAATCCTAGTTTTGTTTAGGATCAAGATCTGCTTGTAAAAAATCAAAACCAAACAAAGAAATTATTAAAAATATGTATAATATATCTACTGAAACAAATTTGTAAAAGGTGTATACAAAATCTAAGTGAAATTTTTAATACCTCCCATATATTATATTCACACCTGACCATGTGAATATAAATCCTGCTATATCACCAAAAATAGAATACCTTATTTAAATTTCCATTGGCAGTGGGAAACAAATCAAAGACAAATTTTACCAGTTCTAACATCAGATGTTATGAAGCCAATCCAAAAACTAGATGATTAGTTTATAGGAGGATCTCAGTATTAAGGTCAGGCAAGCTGAGGATTTTAATATATCGAAAGATCTAAATAAATACAGTAAATGTACAGTTTCATATTGCCTGGGCCTAAAAATATTAATGGTTTGAATTTTTGGGGTGGAAGTGGAGGATCTACCGTTATTAGAAGTACTCATTTCTCCACTTCCTTTCTGGTAGAAACTTGTTTTAGGAACTTCCCTTCATGATTGTTTCAGCACAGAAAGTGTAACAAATCATCGTGTCCTGGATCTTTGAGGATCTGTGTGCAGAAAAGTAATTGCTGATGAGCTGCTGATATGGGGTGAAAATCCTCAATAACTCAGTGAGAGACTGTGTGATGTTCTGCTGTGAGCCAAAGAAAATAACTTTAAATTGAACAGAATCGAGAACTGAATCAAACTGAATGAGATTACTTTCAGAGGTATGTACAAGGAGCTTGAGGAAACACAAAAACCAAAAGGCAGTTGTGTAAATGGAGAAGAAAAAAAAACCCTAACAAACCAGTAGCACACAGAGAGTTCAAGGTGTGTTAACAGATGTTAAAAAAAAAATAAATAAAAATACCATGCCTGTAACAGCTGATCTACAGTAACTGACTGATAATTATTGTTATCTAGATATTAATTGTCAAATATTAATAAGTTTTAAGAATGCAACTTAAAGGATATAAAATAGTTACAAGACTGGGAAGAAAAATAAAGCTTTTGAAATTTAAAATAAAACCAAGATGTAAGTTAACTGTGAAGACTCTAACAGAGTATTATTTTGAAAGAAAAGGACAGATGTGAATTTCTGTCATGGAGTCTGGGAAGCAAAAAAGCGTTTCTTGTATTACAACTGGGGCTGCATCCCAAATGCCTTCCAGTTTGGTGAGATATGGCCAAACTATTGAAACAGCTATTATCTTTTCCTTCCTCGAACCCCAACTTAGCTTTTGAAGCAAAGGCCCATTGATCAGTGTAATGAAACATTTTTAATGTAACCTGTCACAAGCTATTATTATTTTATTTCTACCTGTAGCTTTATTGTGCAGTAGCAGTCTAAGAGAATAATACCATACAACTACACTGACAGCTCAAATGTATGTTAAATCGAAGCAAAACCAGCCTAAATAGAATTTCTCATTATCTAAAGTAATACTGAGAGGAAAAAATACAATGCCATCTTACTAGATTGTTCTTCCCGTACAGATTAGCTGGTCGTGGTTCAGTTCATGCCAGTGAACAAAAGCTTGATTTGTAAAATGTGCATTGCAATGTACAATCTTAGCACATGTGTATTTATTTTTCTTGATACAGAGAATATTTTCCCTTCTGATATTCTTCAGATTTTTTAGTCAATTTTTCAACCTAAAAATAAAGCAAGTGTCATCTGTATTTTTCCCATCTTGAATGGAATTATCATGTGTCTCAGTGAAAATCCCATAATTTCTATTTTAATACCATTGGTTGTGCTGCTTACTAACACAGAGAAAAAAACCTGTCTGAATTGAACCATGTTGAATGAATATGCCAAACTTGATTGGACTTGCATGAAACTATATGTAATATGGGTAAGTATTACACAGAACTAGTACTTATAATACTTGTAAATAATACAAATAAGTGCAGACAAGACTTAAAATATGCCTTATTCAAAGGAAGAAAAAATTCCAATGACTTGCAAAGCAATTCATAGCATATGATTGTGAGGATAGAATAGTACCCTTAAATCCTTTTTACCTCAGTTACAGATAGAATAAATTGTATCAGCCACTAAAACACTGGAAAATGAACGGTTGCACTGTTTATACTAGAATCAGACAGTTTTGGTTTTGCTTGCTGTTTGAGCAGTTGACTAGTGAGCAAACTTAAAAATTGTTATTAAAAATATATATGAATAATTCGATGTCTTAATTGTCAAAGGTTGCTAAGGAGAATCACAGAACAGTCACATTTCATTTCTTTTAACAGCATGATAGAAAGTTTTTGTACACAGTTAATGCAATGATTATCTGAAAATGAGAGATAGGGTCTGAGAAGTAAAGAATTGCCTCTGTTGAGTTGAACCATGGGAAATTTCTGGAAGATTTACAATTATATTGGCTCATTGCTTAATCAGATAGCAGAAAGATGTTCTCAGTATGTTTTCCTTTCTTTAATGAAAGAAACGATTAACCTATGCCAAACGCTATGTTTAAAGACTACCTAGCAAAATTTTATTTAATCCCTATTTTGGTACTCTACTGATGCATAATATGTTCTGCTGATGTACTTGATAAAAGAAATTTTTGGCAATTTTTAATTTCTGAAGAATAAATGTTATCGTGGTCACATCTTGTGAGAAATCCAGAAAAGGCATGAAGACAGTGTAAGGACTCTGACAGCTGAGCTCTTGGCAAGTCTAGTATCAACACTTTAAATGTTCCTGTTTCCAGTTGTCTGTCCTGCCCCACTGCCAGATGTTAGTTAAAGGCGTTGGGAAAGCAGCAGCAGAAGGGAGTTTGCTCTTTGCCTGTATAGGAAAAATTGCAGCTGGTTTCCTTCTGATTCTGTTCCTTTGTTCTGATACTGTTATGGGAGCGGTAATTGCTAGTGCTGGGAATAGAGTCCGAGGCTGTTTCTTAAACCACCATTGCTAATTCCATCAAAGCACTTACATCATAACTCTTAGATTTCTACAGAATAACTCTCCTCTGCAATCCTCTGGTCTGCCTGGGGAACTCTCCTGACAGTTCTGATCCACTGGAAAAGTAGAAATGTCAACTTAAAAAGTCAGACTTGCATCTGCATTAGTCAAAGCTTTCTTAGCAATTGACTCACATATACGGAATTTTCTCCCTGTGCAGATAAGCTGGGATTGTGAATGGGTCTTTTTTCAGAGCTGTTGAAGGCTTCAGTTTCCCCTTATTAACATTGAAAAAATTACTTATCATTTGCTTTCTCACAATGCACAGTGCTTTGATGCTGCCTGGTCAATTTTTTGCATTTCGTATGGCTGTCTTCCTGCAGATGAGCATCTGTTAGCGTGAGGCTGGGGGGCAGCCACGGAAGGGAAGGCTTATTCCGTCTTTCTTTGTTGCAGTGTCCTTTTTCATACTGGAATTGTTCTTGCACTCAGCTGGAAGGATCACCTTAGAACTGAGGCAAGTAGGAGCCTTGAAATCGTGCAACCTTCTGTTCCTCTGAGTCAGGAGGCTGAGCGCAATCTGTGGTGTTCTCGTTGGAATACCTGTGTCAGTTCTTAGTAAAGCATTTGAGAAACTTCATGGGTTCTAGTTGCTTGTAGCTCCCAAGGACCCTCCCTATGCATTTTGCACTTCAATTTGTTGCTCACCAGTCATAGTACTAACTATGTTATAAACAAAATATCAAGGCTTCGCATGAACGACATGTGCCTGATCTTTCACCCTGAATTAACATCTGTAAAAGGTTGTAAAAACGGAACATCTGTCACAGTGAAGAACAGAAAATATTTGGAAAAAAGTACCAGACTATGGTACCCTCACCTTCTGTCTTTAGTCATCAAGGTATCTTGCCTTTGTTTTTGAACGATAGCTGTGTATTCATGGTCTGCAAGCTTCTTTACTGAAGCTGTTGAGCATTTATAAGGGAAACTTCATTTCTTTTGTAAAGCTATCCTACTTCAGAACTTAACTGGAGTGAGATCTGGACTTGCTATTTTGAATGAAATATCAGCATTTTAATATTCTTCCTTTCAAAATGCAACATCAAGTATTGAACTTGATTTGGGGGGTAAGAAATTGCCTGGCATAAACAAAAAGCTTTTTTCGAAGTTTTAAGTAAAATGTTTATTTCAGTTCAGCTTTATATATATAAAATGGAAACTTGCTCTAAAATACTCCATTTCGATCCTATCACCACAATTAATTTTTCTTTTAAGATAGAAAGTAGAAAATGAGACATTACTATGTCAATTAATTAGTGTATTTTTCAAATAATAATATGCTTTTGTCAATGTGATTTTTTACTAGTTTCGTTTAAAACACATCAGTCCATCTGTACATATTACTGATAAAGCATCATCCATTTTTTGGTCTCTATTCACTGGCTTCAAATTGAAAACTAAATTTAATAAAGGATTTTGTTTTATCCCCTTACTTCACACAGTCATGACAGGTGTGCTATGTTAGAGCAGTGGAGAAGTCCACTTCAAGAATCAGGTTCATATATGTAAGAGTTGACCTAAAACTCTGAATTTCAATCCCTCGGGAAATAGGAGCATGGCATGAACCTTGGCACCACAGAGCAAAACGGCATCAGAACAACCCCTTTCTTAGAATGGCTCTTCCTCACAAGCGTTACTTCGCTATCATCAGAGCAACGTCCAGTTCTCGCAGAGGGGAGGGAAATCAAGCCACTGGGTTTGAGAGCTGTGAGCTCAGTTCCCTGCTCCATCACAGATCCGTTGAGGGCCAGGGCACACGTGTGAATGCCTGTCTGTAGATAGTGAAGGAATAGCGTTACAAGGTAATGTGTTGCTAAATAGCATTACTTTGTGTTGTGAAAAGGTCTGACAGTAATATAGCTGGATCATTTCAGATTTCTTTTGTGTCATTTTCTAGTGAGATTTGTTCCTAGTAGAAACAGAAGAAGAAAAGATGGCTGCTGCTTCTTCACTGGGCATCTTAAGTTTTTTTTCTGCTTATTTTCAGAAAGAAAGCAGCACCAACAGGGACAAAGAAGGATACAATTTACAAGTCCCATAACCACTTCTTTCCTTGCTCATTAAAAATTAGGACCTTGGTCACAGCTATACTCTAAAATAGGAGGGTAAAAAACCCAAGATGTATTTTTGTTTTGATGCCCTGCTCATTTGCTGAACTCTTCTACTCCTAACTCGTGAGGAAATTAAAACTATGATATAAAACATGTTTTGGCTTTGTGTAAAATAGCTCACTTTTGTAATATTAGGCTTTCTAAATCCAGCTTGGTTTGAGTATTGGAGTTACCAAGGAGGTACATACATTTACCTGTTTATAGATGAAATTGTGCTAAGCAGAAAGACATATTTTACCCAGTCTTGCAAACTACGTCCTTGCTTCATTACTCACATTATTCTCTGTCTGACTGCATCCCAGTTAAGGTGATGTAAGAAAAGTTCATTCCAAACGTATTTCTTTCTGTTCTGTCTCTGCTACTCGAGCCGGAGTTCATCACCACAAGATGATGCAGTGCCACATCAACACACAATGCCAAGGCTCCCAATGACAGTCGTAAATGCTTTCCTATCATGTTATGTTCGAACCACTTCTTTTGAGAGCCTATAGAGGAATTCAGAAAAGCTAATGCAACTCAGGTCAGCTTGTGCTATTTCCCAGATTTTTAAGCCTGGTTGAGCTTTGACTCATCCTCCAGATCGATGTGTCCTAAAGTGTATATCATTTCTTTTTCAAAAATGAGAGGATTTACTGTCCAAAAAATGTCAGCCTTGCTGCTGAAGAATTTAAGAAGTGCAGTTCATCTGTGTTTAACAAAATGTGCTGGCAATGATGTTGTCAATTTGTAATGAAGTAAGTTAAGGGGTCTGTATACAATCTATCAGTGTATTGCAGCTCCCCGAGGGGATGGTTTTCACACTGGTCAAAAATAAACCCATTTTGCTGAAAAAAAAATCACACCCCTATTACTATAGATTATCTCTTTCAGATTGTGATAGAATCTTCCACTTTCTCCTAACACAGTCAAATAGCCTACATCTATGTTTATGTTCTCAAACATGGGAGACAGTAGCAAAGGAAAGGAGCAAATAGCAGTAATATGAAAATATCCGTATTCATTTTATGTGCTTCGTAACAATTTTGAAGAAAGAGATTCAGGCAGTCATATTTTGTAGAGAGTTCATATTTCTTCTAACTACCAACAATAAACAGATATTTTTTTGTGTCAAACTGATCAAGGCACAGTAGATCAGAGTTGTCCTTCGAGATGTAATTGAGGAGATAAGGATTAATTTCTTATTTTAAAATGTGGAAATTGCTCTCCTTGTCTGAGAGCAGTATGTCACCCAACCATATCCCCATTACCACTGTTTAACTTATGATAAAAAGGGCCTTGCATCTCACCATAAAGGCATGACATGAAGGAGACCTATTAGTATAGATTTAATAGGCCTGAAATAGAGGGTAATAGAAGTTGAATTGGTGTGATTTGTGTGGTACTGGGAACAATATGATCTGAGAATCTTCTAAGGTTTTCCTTTCTGCTGTGGTTCGAAATGAGCAGGTATTTTCAAGTCGTGTTCCTGCAAGATGTGTACTGTCAGCGTGTTTTTTTCAGACTTGTTCTGGAATTTTGTGAGTGTGTGTATTTAATCTGAAATGTTGGCAGAAAAATAATTTTTAGCCAGTATTCCTAGTTAAAGGTGGCATATATGCTTGCGTCATCGGTTAACTTATGTTCTTTTCTTCCGAATGCTTCCTCATTAATATTTGAATCTGTTGTCCAGTTACAACCTATTTGAAAGAAAATGTGAGTATCAAATATGTATAAATTCCTGGGTATTAGGAGTAGGACAAGAGTGCTCTGGATTGATTCTGCTACTGTGAGAAAAGCAGGTAGAATTTTGTTCTCCATTCAAAGAGGCAGAGACTGACCAGGTAGCTGAGCTAGGAGAATGAGGCAGCTAGGCAACTCGTGCAGAGCTCCAGACCGGGCGGGTAAGTGCCATTTGTTTCTTACCCAGCAGGGAAGGATGGAGAAGGAAGCTGAGAATTTTTGTAAAAGGGGCAAATTAATTACTGTGAAATAAACAGGATAGGTATAACCTTGTGAGTTCAAGTTTTAGTAGCCCTTTGATGAACAACTAACTAAAAAATCATGGAACAGCTAGCACTTTAAAAACTTTCTGTGTGTTCAAGAAATCAAATTATAACAGGTTGAACTCCAGGCTCAGTCCTAAGGATGAATACATACCAGCAGTTGCAGAATAGACAGGTTTTGTCCATAACAGACCAAATCATGACCTGGCATAGCAGATACAACTCTGTCCACTTCAATAACATTAATTTGTTTATGTAAGGAGTTAATTTGGCCCCACGATTCCAGGTGTAATGAAGTTCCGCACCAGGCTGCAGAAGTCTATAATACACAAACAGGAAAATGCTCTCTCTGCTGGAGCTTGACTGGAACTTTATTGATCTGCTGTTGAAGAGAACACAAGCCAGTGTTTATTCCTAAGGTAAAAAGGAGTTAAAAAATCTTGACTCACTGTAAAGAAGACAAAATGAAGATGAATAAAACTTTCGTTCAGAAATTTTAAGCAATTTCTGAACAGACTAGGAAAAAATGATCCATTAAATATCCATGTTAATGATGTAAACTGTCGCTGCAAGTAAAATGGGTATTTTGACCATGTAAGGGTGAGCATTTTTATTAAAAAAGTAGAGCTGAAAGTCTGTGTGAATAATGAGGATCTCTCCCACTGCTAAAAATTCCTTGGGGGTAAAAATGCAGTAAAGAAGAAAATCAACACAATTAAACAGACTAGCTTACTATGTTATGCTTAAAAACAATGCCAGGTTTATGAAAAACTGGAGTAATGTGACATGGAAATCTTCCTTAGGCATGTCAGTAATACCAGATTGCAGCTTTTTGGAATTGAATAATGGGCTTCAGCAGTTATTTTTTGACGTACCGTACACCAGAGGCAGGTAGTTTTTTTATTAAAATAGGAAGTGGAACTTAAAAGCATTAAAATGAATTATGGAAAACTTTACTTCTCAGCTGAGGAGATTGTCTTTGCAAGATTAAAGTAACAAATCTGATAGTTTGCTTGGGGTCTGTGCTACGTTTGGCTGTGGTATCATGTTTTATAAGATAGACTTTTATTTGCTCAATGCATGAATGGAAGCCTTGAAACGGTGATTTAGTAGGATGATGATAATGTTGGAGATTTACTCAGAAGAATTCCTCAAATTGGTTTTAAACCATGATTCCAGAGTAAAGGTGCTGGAAGTTGAGTGTTTTGGATGAGATTCACTCAACTGAGACCCTGACTGTGACCCTTCCTACAGGAGTTACGAGATGGATTTTTAGTTAAACAGTAAGCTTTTAATGTACTTCAGAGTCTTTTGACAAAAAGTACTTTCATTATACCATTTGTGAACATCTATTTTTGTGTGAGTTATTTTTATAAATCTGAGGCCATGATATAAAAGACATACAACTACATAAGGAAAATGCAAGTGCCTTTGCGTTCACTGCAGACAGACCCACTTCACTATTTACCACCAAGACTTTCTATAAGAAAAGAATTTCTGGCAGTTGGCCATACTTTAAATGGTGCTTGACATCGGGAATTGAGTTTTGCATCCTAATCCTAAAACAAATGGACTCCTAGATGTTAATTACTTGCCCAAGGCACTGAGAGAATGAGTTTCAAAGCTAGGATGAAAACATCAGGAGTCTCTGTCTTGTACATTCCCTGTTAGACAAGGTATTCTCCTAAATGTCAAGTATTAGTTTATAGAAGTAACTGATATAACAATAATAGTGCATTGTTTTTGATTGATGAGTCATTTTTGTTTATATGCAAGACCTAGGAATTACTTATAAAGTTTCTGTATTAAGATCCTTTTTTTCACAGGCAGTTTAACACAGCATGTCAGTCCTTTTGTCTTTTGAGGTAATGACTTGAATCTTATTCTGTAAGTGTCACCCAGAGAATAATTATCTTTGCGTTACTATTCAAAAACAGAGTTTGGTTGATTTCTTTTAACTTGACAGCCATGTTTCTTTGGTTCAATAAATGTTATCAGGCATTCTTTGGCTGCTCCTATTGCATCAACTTTAATTAGTTTTTGATTGCTGTTAATTTCACAGCTTTTTCTCCTTAATAAATTGCATCAAAAATGCTTTAGTTTTTTGTTGCATCAATTTTAATTAGTTTTGTGTTTTGCTTACTCTATTTTGCTTGCTCTTTTTAAAGAAACTCCCCCACAGCTTCTTCCTCTGAATATACCTCTGAGTCACTGATTCTGATGTTGATGATTAAAGATTATAGAACCTCTGATCATTGAACTTGTCTCTCTCCAGAACTGTGAGAGTGCTCCTGTCTCACCAGGGTACACTA
This sequence comes from Cariama cristata, assembly GCF_000690535.1. Classification (NCBI taxonomy): domain Eukaryota; kingdom Metazoa; phylum Chordata; class Aves; order Cariamiformes; family Cariamidae; genus Cariama; species Cariama cristata. The sequence continues at coordinate 64,642 of NW_009611335.1, forward strand.
GTCAATGTGCTGCATGGTAGAAAGGTCACCAATGGGCTTTGCATAATTGTGCAATTTACAATGTGTTTTTACAGTACATCAGGAGCAGAATTGTTCTATTCTGCTCTAAACAAAGACATGCTGCAGACTTTAAACGCAACATTTCTTCTAAGCAACTCCGAACAAAAGCAATGTCATCAAAATGAAAGTCTGTTTCCTTGGTAGGGTAATGTGCAAGTGAACTGCTTAGCTAGCTTGTGAAAGTGATAGGCCCACACCATTATTCTTTAAGTATAATCAGGTGCTTTTAGAAGGCCACGTTTTGTGGAGAGAGTGAAGGATACTTCATGATAACCACCAATTCCCACCCTAATGATCTAGTCCTAAGTAACTGAAGTTCAAATGCATAGACTTGGAATTAGACCCTTGGCATTCACTAGCTTTCCTGACTCACTACTTTATAGGTAAAGTTTGGTTCTTTCCAAACTCCATTTAACTCACTGTATGATGGAAAGATGTCTTTTTAATCTCATTTCTGACGACATCTGGAAGTCTCTGTACTCCTTTGTTATTCTCATTGCTTTTGCATGGTTTCACTGAAGATTTCTGTAGGGCTCAAGATTTTGAGTAATGAGTGACAGAAGGGTCCTTGAATCACACCAAGGGGTGAGATTTCAGTATGCTGCTTCTCTCTGGTGAAGGTCGTGAGGATTTCAAAGAGATAAAGGAGGCAGAAGCCATATCTGGGAAAAGAACTGAGGAATCAAGAAGGAACATAGATGGCTTTAAAGGAGCTTAGAAGAACATCTGAAAGAACACTACAGGACAGGGAAAAAAATCAGCTTAATTTGATTTCAAGTACTTTAGGTTTCAGTAGCAGAACAACTTCTTGTTAAGATATCATGGGGGTAGAAACTGGCTTGGGGTAAACTGGTAATTACAGGAAAATAATTTTATGCTTAAGGCACTGGGTTAGGATTCATGAAATGTGGTTTTAATGTCTCTTTCAGCCAAAGGCTTCTTATGTAACCTTTGGTAAATAAGATGGAGTATAATTGTCAAAAATACCTGGGTACTGTGAAAAGAGAGACACCTAAACAAATTAGATGTTTAAGAAACACTTAAGCAAGACAATAAAGTAGCATTTAGTGATTTTTGGATGTCTCGAATTGGGTAGGGAAACACCTTTTTTACTGGAAAGCTCACAAGATTCCTAATTCTGTTCATGTCCTGAGCTACCTCAGCAAGAGCAGCTAAACCCCACCAGTATCCAAGGTGAGGTTTAAGTTTTCTGAGTAACCAGTCTCTTTCTCTCTCTCTGTCATAAATGGACAGGATCCTTGCAAGAGGTATTTATGTCTCACCCATTTTTTGTTTTAATGGAGGCAATGATATCGTTTAGCCATATTTCTGTAACATTTCCCATGTTCAAACACTAAATAGTCATTAAAAAAACATCCCACCTCAATGACTTAGTATTCAATGCCATCTTCAGTCTAAAAGACTCCAAATGTACATTTTTAATTTCTCAGATGAGATCCTTGACCATCAGGTAAAGCTTGTGAGGGCTTTGATCCCTTCTTTAAGAAAAAGTATATTGTCTGTTTTCATTAACAAGTGCTCTTGCATCTGTCCCTTATAAAATTGTGATCCAGAAAGAATTAATGTTCAGGGTTTTTTCATAAGCTTTTATGTATTTTCAGCATGGGGGTGGGGATTAGATAGACGTTTAGGAACCCTTACCTCTCTGGATATCTGGGGAGACAGTCTTCAAGTGTGGTGTCCATTTTGGCAAATAAGCACTGTTGGAAATATGGCCATCAGTCTTTCAGAGCTTCTCTATGCTGGCTATGGTTTGGAGGATCTAAGTTTTCCTTTCTCCTATCTCTTCTTTGCCTTGTATACTTATGGCACTTTTGAGGGCAGGGTGTCTTCCTTTTTGTCAGTGTATAGTGACTCCAATTTAAAGATATGGTTTTAGGTATTTATATAACAACCAGAGCAAGTAGTAATTGTTATTTTCCTGGCAGTGGGCTTTAAGGCCACTTTGCTTTATTCAAGTGGAAAGTGGATAACCTGTACCAAATTTAATAATATTGGTTTGCTTCCCTGTCAAGGTTCTGTCAGTTTCTGTAGCTGGGGTCAGAAAAGATACATTCTTTATTCCACGTATGACACTTTACAGGTAATCTTTTTTTCTTGTGACCTTACGAGTTTCTATCATAGTCTTTCCTTTAGCAACACCACAGATAAAACTATTGCCAATGTTTCTGGTTGCTGTTTTATTCTGAACAATACCTACCTTCTCCTACGACCCAATATTTAAAATGTAGAACCGCTATTCTGAAAGTCATACTATTACCTCATTGGCCCTGTGACCAGACACAGCATGCTGTCTTTTTCTCTCTCTGTGTGTTGCACAAATTCTCTTTTGGGAATGAAATTGAGTAAATAATTTGTGGCAATTTTAATGCAGCAGTTTGATACTGTTATTAATTACAATGCTTCCTGAGAGTTTGCAATGTATGTTAAAGATCACAGCTGCTTGCACATCAGAGATTTTTTTCTTTATATACATATTGAACTAGTGTTCCCTTTACCGAAGGTACTGTAGATTTGACTATAAGAAAATATTTTCCCAAGGCGAAAAGAAATTTGCAGGTCACACGCAAGGAAAGTAGTTATGGGATAAACTGCTGTTTGATGGAAACAAATCAAGCAGTAGTTGAATGCTCAAGGTGTATATTTTATAATTGAGGATTATTATTTGTGATGTTTTCCCCCAAAAAATGAGTAAAAGTGGAAAGGCAGCGAGCTAGGGAGTTTTCTTGTTTGTATTACTTGAAAGTTGTACAAACTTCTTTGATCTAGTGTTCTACTTTGGGAAAATATATTTAGGGTTTTAGGAATAGTTGGTTCAAGCATACAAGTAGTTGCCTTGACCTTCAACTTATGTCAAACCAGCTCAGTGCACTACAGACAAGATAGCAAATGAAATCTAGTGTGTTCCACGCATTTGGTAACCAGCACTAGGGTATGTCTAGATGGTGGTGCACCCACCCAGTCCTCAATCAGTGTCCTTATTAGCATCCCCCACTAGTTAGGGTGTGGGAGTGTTCCTAAAATCTAAGGCAAGCCCAAAGACCACCTGCCTACCCTCTTACAACCATATGCCCATATGGAACAAGTAGTCCCTGTGCTAAGGGACAGAGTGACAGGAAGCTGCTGCTTCCTCCCTTCTCTAGGATTCATCCAAAGCTTTTTGCTTGGGGCCAGTTATATTGAAGATTAAATAAATCAGGATTGCAGTGCAAGCTCACGCCTGCCTTCAATTTGCGGTTCAGATATATGTCATAGTCGTGAATAATTACAATGAGTAAAAGTATAAAAAAAGAAGGTAAGCAGCATCTGAAGCATAGCATGACAATTGATGTCAGAGAACCATTCTTTTCAGCATCCATGCAACTGTGGTTCCTTTTCCAGTGGCAGCAGTGGTAGGTGGATAAGCTTGGACATAGTTAGCCCTGTTTGACATGTCTTTCATCCCGCTTTTGTTAATTGATTAATATTGTAGAATCCAGCAACAGATTAGATCTAGAAGGAATCAGACTGCTATCTTGTCTGACAGGTAACATAGAACTATAATGAGTGATACACTAAAACATATAGCAATCTAAGCATCCCTTTAAAACATAGTGTGGAGACATCTTTTTGTTTCTTCAGTATCCAGTACAATTAAAACACTGCTCAGATAAAACTAACTTCACAAACACTTAAAATTGTGATCCCTGAAATATGAAACCATAACTTAAAAACCTAGCTTTATGGTATTTTTAATTCTAAAATTTTCATATTGTCTGGCCAGCACTAACCTTAAAGGCTTTTGTACGAAGCTTTACACTGAGCACTCAATTCCAACAACTCATCATTAACTAATGATAAAAGGCAGGAGTAGCATGAGTAATGCTTATATATAATTTCAAATGTGGTTTTGAAAGAGCTTTTTAGTAGATGGTTTTCTAGTTTTTTTCCAGCATGCTTTTGAGATGAGTGATAACTTGAGATAAGAAATACTCAAAGAAACTGTATACAGTGGCAAAAGTATTTACACCAAAAAAGATGTGCTTATTTTCCTGAAGGATGTTTCTGGGGGTTATAGTCGCATCCCTTTTTACTTTGACCAGTCATAACGTGTGGAGTTTGTTTTTCCCTCTCCGCTTGGAAGCCTTGGCTGTTACACACATTTGTACAAACAGGATCAGAAAGGTTTTCTTGGTTTTTATTTGTAATGGAAAGTTTAGCCTTTTTTATTACTTTCACTATTGACTCTTGATTTGTTCTTGTCTCTGCAAATACTGCTGAAATAGCTGTTGTCATCCATTCTTTGATATGTTTTGGCTGGACAGGTGCTTTAGGGTCAAATGATACCTCATCCAGGCAAAACTGTGGTAGGCAGCAACTGCCAGCCTCAGGCTAGTTCATGCATTTTAGATTTTTCAGGGCTGCAATCTGTGATTGCTTGTAATTCTTAAACTTTCACCAAACATCAATGCTGCAGTGCTGCTACTTGTTAAAAGAAAGAAAAAAAAAATTAAAAACTTCTGCTGGTATCCTTACTCTAAACCAGTACATGTTAGCTGTTAGCTATGTGCTCAGGGATGCAGAGTGTAAAGGAAATGAGTAAATGCTCATACTCCACGGTATTTCATGGATGAGTTTGATATAGTAAAATGTAGCTATGTCCATAGTCAGGAACAGATTAAACCTTAGTGACTTCCAAGATGTCAGGGTTCTGTACTGACACAAACACCTGCTATTTTCAGCTGCTGTTTATGGGATTCATTCATGGGATCTCTAGCAGGTTAGTCCATAGGAGATGATAGTTCAGTAAATTCAAATGTGTGTTGTGTGTTTCCTTCTTACGTTGACGAATTCCCTTTTTCATCTAGTAAGAAATTTTGCAGATTTGAATTTTAAGAGGACTTTGAATAAGATAAAGGAAACGAGATGATTTCGCTACATAGGGCAGC